>NW_017306545.1:677673-704757 GCF_000935625.1 Nanorana parkeri
GAAAAATAAAATGTCAGGCCGAAACCGAAAATGTTTTTTTTCTAACCTTTTCCAATTTTTTAAAAAATATTTTATTTTTTATAAACTTAATTTTTTTATATTTCAATTTTATTTTTAGTGAATATTTTATTTTTTTTACTTTATTGTTGGGAGCTCTGGGGAAATAGTAGGGATCTAAGCAGACCACTGATATTTCCCTTTTAAAATAGAAAAATAGATTGAGCACACAGAGCCCTCAATCTCTTTTTCTGCAGCCCTTGTTATAAATGAACCGGAATCCTCTATACTGAGTGTTCTTGTCCAATCATAACATGAGGACAGAGTATGTTTACTATATCCACAATCATGAAGGAACAGGAGGTGATGTAGATCACTTCCATTCATTCATAATTGGGGAAATAGTAACCATACTCTGTCCTCAATTATCTACAAACACTCAGCGATCACTGATCACCGAGTGTTTGTACCTAGCTCTCCTCTCTGACAAGCTGTCACAGGAGGCTGATCGAGCAGTGTGAGGACGAGAGCTCAGCCTCCTTTTGACAGCGCCGGCTGTCTCTGCCCCCCACATCGCTCTCCTAGAGGGGAAATGTGGGAACAGAGGGGATGTGGGGGAGAGTGGGAACCGTATTTGTAGTCCTCTATAGTTGATGTACTCGGTCTAGAAAATATGGTATCGGTGGATCTCTACTCCCATCCATGCCCATGCTGAGGTACAGACATGTATTAATATGGATGGGAGGCAGAGTTAATTGACTACAAGTACGGTGCATAGGCAAAAATGCTCCTTTAAATCCTTGCACCTGCCCTGATCAGGGCTGAGGGGCTTTTGAGATAAGTACTGAGGTTGAGCTCTGTGATGTTCTCAGGAAGCTATGTACAGCACCCTGCCTGCTCCTCCCACCTTCATGACATGCCTGCATAATATAGAGAAGCAAAGAGACTCAGCAATACAGTATGTAATGAAAATGGAAAGGCTTTATTTAGAAATGTCATAAGCATGTTGATCGGGGGAGAAACAAGGGAGGAGAAAATATAAGTAGTGTGTTTTTATTTACTGTTTGTAGGTAAATGTTGTTTTTATTTGAATTTTTTTCTACAGTATGACAAAATTGGAAAAATAATTAACAATAACGTTTAAAGAGACTGTAAAAGTACTAGTATACAAACAGGCTGCACTATCCAAAGAATTTCAACAATTCTGACTTTATTACTTTATTGAAATTTACAGCAAATCCAGTATAACAATGAATAAATAGAGTCCTATATGAATAAGCCTACGGGTGAAACATGTGAGAGGTTGTAGCTGGTTGGCAGTGTGCAGTGCTGGTATTTGTTGCTTTATACACTTTTATTCACTGTTATACTGGATGTGCTGTGAATTTCATTAACCTCCCTGGCGGTATGATTATGTCAGGAATTTTGTACCAAAAGCAGTACAATTTTTTGCATGGAAATTTGGTGATATGTATAGAAGTATTGGAATTGTCTGGATAGTGCGGTCTATCCGTATACTACTACATTCCAAGGTGGAGACGCACCTACTGGACCAGCATCTGGGGAATCCTGATGGTGGCTAAGGAATTGGAGCGGTGAGATTTCCTTTGGCTCTACAGTAAAAGTACTGTTGCATTTTTTCTTTTTTTTGTGACTTTTATAATTTGAGGTTTTTTTACATATAAAATGCTCACAGTAAGGGAAAAAATCACAAATACATAATTGTCAACTATGTAAAAAACATCAAATAACAACAAAGTACTTAAAATAGAGAGAAGAAAAACAGGAGGGAAAGGACAAGAATACATTTGTATTTTACCAACTGCGTCTATTTGCGTCTTTTTGCGTCTATTCTATTGTTATTTGATGTTTTCATCACATTGTGGGCAAGCAAATGACTTTGTCTGTCAACAAAGCCATTGATCACTATGTCCACTGTGACACGATGATCACGTGGTTTAGTTGATCAAAGCCATGTCACACAGCAATGGAGTTTTACAGCTGGAAGTGATGCATGCTCCTGCCTTCAAAGCGTAAAAATTATCATGGTTTACTGCAAGGTGGAATTAACGACCAAACTCACTCCGATATTCTCTAATGTTGATGAGAGATGGTGGATATCCAATGGAAAGAAGATGGAATAAGATCAACGATAAGTAGACTTCGAGCTAGATTGGACTAATTTGAATTGGGCTCGTCTGGGTTGGGCTAATCTGCTGTGAGTGGATGTTTGCTTAATGTTGGTGAGCCTCCCCGGAAAATGTAGTACTTTCTGGACTGATAAATTGGTTATTCAGACTCCTTAGCAGTTTACTTTGTGTTCCCAATTTACAGGAACCCCGGCCCTTAACTCACTGACATTTTTCTACCTAATAATAAAGGTAAACTAATTTCCTATTAGGGCAATTACAACACTGGGGGGCTGAAATCATATCAAGAAAACTGCTGCATTTACTGCCTGTTACGTAAAGGAGGACCCTCAGTCTCCGCTGATTAGAGGAGTGGCGAACCGACACTACATTTGGGTTTGGGCTCCCCAAATTAAATATTAAACTGTATTTCCACCTTTGCAGTTGAATTTGAGCAACACACAGTATATGTTTGTTTTGTGTTCCTATTCACACCGCATACCAAAAAATCTTTTTACAAAAATATTTCTTACCTTTTTAGTTGTTCTTTGGAGCAGGATCATAAAAAGGACTATGGGTAGCTTATATTGCTTTCATTTGCTATGTGAATGAGAGCATGTAACAAATAAAAAGTTGGTGTTATCCCAATTTGGCTGCAAAAGAGGGGAATACACTTTTTAAAAAAAGTATTGGGAGAGTAAAATATACTCTTCCCAATACCTAGAGCTGGAGTGGGACACTATAACTATCACACGCCAGCTCTATACCGAGAGCTAAACAACCATGTAAATACTGACAGGGCTATTCACAAAAGGGTGAAGAGTTTAGAGAAGGCAGGAGAACAATCTAGGACAAAATAGCTGATTTGGAAAAATTCTCCAATTCATCTCACTTTCCGGTTCAGCTATGTTGTCCTAGAATGTTCACTTCTCCTGCCTTCTACAAACTCTTCACCCTTTTGTGAATAGCTCTCTGAGTGATCAGCTCACGGTCTATTCCTTCCAGAGAGCGATGACGTTAGTCACTACCCCAGCAAGGATTCCCCTCTCCATTCCTCTACTGCTCATAGGAGGGACAGACAGGGGCGGGCACAACTGGCTCTGGCTCTAGAGACGTAGAGCCAGCTGTCAATCAAGCAGCCAGAGTGATCCCAACAATATTGTCGTGATCCTTCCTGGCTGCAGCACGGCGCTGCACTACCAGCATATAGTGGCATTTGCCACTATAGGAGTACATTAGTAAATGTGACCCAAAAGAGAAGTAAAGCCAAAAAAATGGATTGGCTTTACTTTTCTTTCAAAGGTTCTTAGTGAACCAAGTCCCTGACAGAGCAGCCTGAAACTCAGACATCCCATAGCAGTACAACATACATTTACTTTGAATTGTTCCCTCCTCCGTTGTCTAAGTTTTTTAAAATAAAATTTGTCTCTATTTTTCACAATTTTTGTCTCTAGCTCCTAAAATTCGAATAAAAATGTTGGCTGTTTATAATAATGCTAGCGTGCATATAACATTTGTGCATCATACCACTGCAAAGGACAGGTACCCCCGCTCTCTCTGAAATAACATAACAGGCCACCAGGTGGCAGCATATCACAATTCATTTACAGCAATCGTTCCATAGGAACAGCCACAGTTTGCTTCCTATTCATTGTTTATGTTCTGCTAATTCTCACCTTTTTACTTCTACCATATTATGGATAAATCAACATAATAAAATATTTTGCACATGTCTATAATTGTAGAACCAATGTTTGACAATCTGAACAAAGGATTCTGTTTGCATGATTAAACATAATATAGTATTTACAATGTGTATTGTGAAGTTACATTTATTGTAAAACGCTTCTTCCCAAGTTATGGTTATTTTAGACTCACTATAAAGTAGATCGTTAACTACTTTTTTACACCTCTAATTAATAGTTGCGGTATAATAAATATTAAAATACTGAACAAGGGCCTCCATGGCAGGGTCACAAGATATGAATTAGGCCCCTTTCACACTGGCTGATCAGGAGGGGATCCGTGCATGGATCCTCTACTGATCAGAGCAGTACGGAGCAGATGTTACCACTGTGACATCCATGTCCATCCACTTTTTTCTCCATCTTGCGATGGAGAAATAAACTTAAACTGCCGGATCCCATGTCAGTCTATGAGGAAGTGAATGTAAGTGGACACGAAATGCGTCTAAAAACGCATTTCAAAAATAAAATGGTTATCATGACATTTTGGTCTTTGCGCCTAAATATTTTGTCGCAAACATGTTCATAAATTCCCCCTATGATGCTTTACATTGATTAATTACTGGTCTGTGAGAGTTCATGTATGGGTACCAGCAAAAACAAGGAATATGATTTAATGAGTAACATGTAGTATCATGTTCCTAGTTTGCAGGTTCTTAGGAAGCCAGGGGAATCAAGTTGAATCAAGCCAGGGGAATCATTGCTGAAAGACCATTATCCAATGATCTGTTTCAGTAGTAGAGTAGGGACACCCCACAGTGGGAAGGAACAATAAATGTGGGCAGGGAAAGAGATGATGTTTCACTTGGGGAATCGCAACCTTATCTTTTCAAGGTAAAGTCCACATAAAATTGGTATTTCAATGTTTAATAGATGCTGGTCATTAAACAAAATAAGGAATTCCTATTCTCTTGGGAACTACCATGGGGAAATCTCTGCATGCCCACTGCAGCCACTACAAGGGGTTTCTAATGTATTCTATATCATGGATAACGCAAAAAAAGTAGGGACACCCCAAAGTAGGCAGGAACAATAAACGTTGGCAGGGAAAGAGATAATCTGCTTCAGTTAAGGAATGGCAATCGTATATTTTAAAGGTAAAGTCTACACAATGCTGGTTTTTCAATGTTGGGTAGATGCTGCCCAGTTAAACAAAGTATTGCATTCTTATTTCTCTCAGGGGCTTCCATGGTGAGATCTCTGCATGGCCACCGCAGCCTTTGCAGGAGGTTTTTAATGTATACTATATCCTAGATAACACAAAAATGCAGAGTAGGGCACCCCAAAGCAGGTAGGGAGGGACCAGGAACTGTGATTGGGAGATCTCATGCCAGGAGTCCTATAAAAAGTCAGCAGGTCACTCTGGCCACCAGGATCCAACTTAATTTAAATATTGCATTTTGGTGGACAGACCCTTTAACTCTGAAAAGAAAGCGCTTTGGATTACAAGCATGCTTCCAGAACGAATTATGCTCGTAAACCAAGGTATTACTGTAAATCTTTTTGTAAATGTGAAGAAATAGGATTCATTTATTATATTAAAAATCTAAAAAAAAAAAATCTTGTTAATAGACTACTTTTCTTAGTTTTATTTGTTGGGCTGTTAGATGAACTGCCTCACAAAATATGATATTTGTTATACTGCATAAGTGGGAATGCATGTGGTGTAATGTTATTATTTTAGTTAACTCACAGTATTTAGAGCGCTGAAAGACACTAGACGTCTGGGCAAATAAAAGGACTGCTGAGAGGGACCAGCTGTTCTTAATAGGTGGAAAATCACTGTATTAAATATAAAGCAGCTATTTACTTTAAAGAGGCTTAAAACTGTAGTGATAAACCCCCCTGTGTGGATATGTGGAAACTGGTAAATCCCTCTCAAATCCCATTGTCTGCTCCCTGTACAAACCTATGTCAATAATGGTATGTCCTCAAGATCTGGTATGTAAGCTTTGCAGTGAACTGGTTGTGCCCACTTTTTTTTGTTTTTTTTACAAAAGAGCCTCCAATGCAGTAATATAGCAGTGACATCTTTTAAAGTGACCCAGTCACTTTATTTCTTAATATCCAGTATTTGTATAATATATTATTGCACAAAACTACATTATCTAGAGAGCCCCCTATGTCGGGTTTTCTACAGTCTACAAATTTTCACCTAAATACCACCAGTATTAAAATGTACAAAATGTGTATTAGGACAATGAGAAATCTTGGATCATAAACATTCAAAAGTATTGTAGACTAATGTGCACCATCATGATCATATATCAGCATTAACTGTTTCAAATCCACAGTAGTATCTTCCTTGTGCACTGCCTGTCCCAAAACAAATGTCACACACTCTAATATTTGCTTTAGCTTTGATTATGGCACACATTCGCCATGGCATCATTTTGATAAGCTTATGCAATAACAAAACATATGATTCCATCCCCAGTTGCATTAATTTTCACCAAGATCTTGTAGCAATGTTAGGAGAGTTGGACCTCTATGTAAAGTCTTCTCCAGCACAAAGATTCTCAATAGGGTTAAGGTCTGGTCTCTGTGGAGGCCAATCCATGGGTGAAAATTGTTAGAATACACATTATTGTGTCTATTGCATCAACTACTGCAGTACACAATTTCGGTCACTAGATGGCAGTGTTTATAAATTCTGTTATATCTATGGTATACTATGGGGTCTATTCACAAAGCTGCCGAAGGATCTGGCCGTAGCTTCGGCCGATCCTTTGGCACCAGGACCCCTTCGGTTCAGGAGAACCGATCACGGCCGAGCGGCTCAGTTGGCCGGCTGACAGCCTGCTTCTGACAGCTGGGCGGAGCCAGCAATAATTTCAAGCCATGAGCAGCATGCATATCAGACTGTGTGCTTGTGTTTCTCTGGGAGGCCGTGCAAGAAGTTCCAACAAAAATGATGTCTCATGCTCCCTGAACCACTCTTTCACAATTTGAGATCGATGAATCCTGGCATTGTCATCTTGGAATATGCCTGTACCATCATGGGAAAAAAAATCAATTGATGGAAAAACCTGGTCATTCAATATATTCAGGTAGGCAGCTGACCTTATTTTTTGGGCACATAACGTTGCTGAACCTAGACTAATTATCCAGTGGAAGGCTCTGACCTATTTGCTTAGCTATATCCAGGTGGTGACTTTTTTTTGACAAGCAGTGTATTTATCAATAGATTACTTCACTCATGAACTGCTTCACATATGAAACAAATCCAATTATCCAGGATCGCCTTAGTTAGGCTTGTGCTTCTAAGGTTGCCACCACATCAAAACTTATACATATAGGGGTTGATGCACTAAAGGCTGCTCACTTTGCAGGGAATTTTCCCTTAGCTTGGTGAATGTGGTGAAGCTCTGCTGACTTCCATCATCCAATCATGTGCAAGCAAAAATACTGTTATTTCTATTTTCATTGCATGTGATTGAGTAGTTTTACATAGTGAATGTTTTACCCTATTTACTAAGCTAAGGGGAAACTTCCCTTGCATTTTTTACAGACTTTAGTAAATCAACCCCACAGGGGTCTATTCACAAAGCTGCCGAAGGATCTGGCCGTAGCTTCGGCCGATCCTAATACTCTTTTAAACACATGCAATAGCGGCTGCTATTGTGTTATATTATTATTATTATACAGGATTTATATAGCGCCAACAGTTTGCGCAGCGCTTTACAATATAAGGAAGACATTACAATTGCAATACAATTCAAGACAAGATGGTAAGCAGGGCCCTGCCTGTGACAGCTGAAATGTATGCTTTGAATGACGCAACAGCAAAAAGTCAGTTATCTATAATTTGATAGGAAAGAAGAAAAATTAAACAGTCGATCTTGTATAATATGATATAAGTGGATATACTATCACTTTTATGAATACTCATTGATATGCAATTTAGGGAGAATATAAACAACGTGTGAAATCTAATGACTGAAACATGAATATACATATACCCTCTGGGTGGGTAACCAACATCATGTTTCCAAGGGATGTGATATTATTACAACTTAATAACACAATAGCAGCCTCTACTGCATTTGTTTGAAAGAGTATTTAAACATTATAGGTATAGGTTTTGATGTGATGGCCACCCTAGGAGCACATGCCTAACTAACATGATTATGTATAATTGGATTTGTTTCATATGTGAAGTGGGTTTTATGGCTCTTGGGGTGTTTAAGAAGATGATAAAAGGCACATGCAGGCAGGGGCGTATCTGCCGCGAGGCAAACAAGGCTTTTGCCTGGAGCGGCAGATTCGCTGAGGGCGGCAATGCAGGAAGGGGAGGGTGGCTACTTTGTATTGATGTTGCAGGTTTTAGACATTTTTATGCAAGAAAAAGTTTGCGTTAATTATTATCCACTGAATTCCCCACACCTTTTTCTCCCTAACTTCCTTTGAATCCCAGAACATTTTTTATTTCAATGATGTCTCGCTTCTGCACATCATATATTTTAATTAGGTAGTTTACCCTAATATATTATACATTGGTTTTTTTCGGACAGATGAGGCTTTAATTTGGAATCAAATCTGGATATCTATCTATCTATCAATCAATCAATCAATCGATCAATGCATTGATCAATCTATTTTTTCTTGTTTTTTCTTGGGAATAAATAGTAAAAAAAATGAGAAAAATGCATATTCCAGTAATTTTTCCCTATGCAACATTTACAGAATTTGCACACCCCATATAGTTTAGTTAAAAGTTTTAGCTTCCTGCAGAATCAGCTGGACCCCTGAGCACTGGCCCTGATATCCTGTTTTAGGATGGCTCTTTTCTGTTGCAGGGTCCTATGGAGCCACCCTTGTGTGTGCCAGTAAGCTATAAGTATTTTCACAAACACAAAGGCACAGCAAGGCAAGCCAAGCCATTCCCCTGCTTCCTGTTCTCCTTCCCCCTTCTCCAAGGTAGTAGATGGACAACTGCTGAAGACTGCTCTGTCCCTTGTCATCTTGTACTGGACAGGAAGTTTAGGGAAATAAAGTTAAGAGAGTTGGAGCTGTTTGGAAACATGATGACTGTAAATGCTTAGCCAAAGATGTAAAGCAATGATTTGCTGGGCAATGTACAGTATATATGTTTGATCTGGATTCATTATTGAAAAAAGTTTGAACGTTTAATACTATGCGACTTTTATATTAGGTGGCAGAATGGTAAAACTCGCAGTGAACATATGGGTTTTACTTTAGAGAGCTTTATTCCCCTTTTAACTAATGTTCAATCCAATGATTCAAATGTGTACATACATATACACTCTGGATAGATAACCAACATTATGTTACCAAGTGAATTACTGTACTCTAAAAATCTGCTCGATCTGTGCGAGCAGAGGCAAACCACATGTTTTTAGAATATTTTCTTTTCAGGAAAAATGTAATGCACTAGATGGAGCTGAGGAGCATAGCACATAAATATTTAAAAAATGCACAAAAATAAATATTTATTTTCAGGACAAATGGATCTGCAAATTGTTTAAAAAAATAAACCCCTATATGTATAAGTTTTGACATGGCTGCCACACTGGGAGCACATACTTAACTAACATGATTATGCATAATTAGATTTGTTTCATATGTGAAGTGGTGTATGAGTGAAGTGATCTATTCATCAATACAAGGTTGATACTATTGTGCATTTGAAATAGTTGATGCTGATATACACTAAGTGGCCAGATTATTATGAGCACCCCATCAGTACTTCGTTGAGCCATGAGATGACTCCACGAGATGACTTCGTCAGGCTGCCTCGTGACTCCACGAGATGTTGAAAGGTGATGCGAGGAATCTGACACTGCACTGTTGCCCTTCTGTTGTCTTGTACCAGTCTTGCCACTCTCCGTTCTGCCCTAACATTGACTAGTCGCTGACGGCCACAATTCGCACGTTCAGACCCAGATTTTCGGCTGACACCAGTCTACATATCCCACCTCTGAAGCCTTGCTATTAGTTAGTGAGCGCACCCATCTGTGTATCGACCAGTAATAAGGTTTGTGATTGGAGAAGGCTAGCCATGGAAAAAAAAGTTCTATTTGTACATTAGCTTGGGTTTCATGAGTCTTGGGGTGCTCATGAAGAGAATAAAAGGCAGAAGGAGGTAGGAGAGGATGGCTGGTGGTTTTATGGCCCGGTCACCGAGCTATATGTGGAGGAAGGAGGGAGGAGACAGGGAGGAGCCTCCTTTCTCTCACTTGCTCTTCATTGATGAGGCATCTAGATGGATGTCGTCAGTGTTTTTTTTTTTTTTGGGGGGGGGGGGGGGGAGTCTGAATGGAGAAAAAGTTGTCACCTTCAGACTTGAAGCTGACAGCTTTTTCTTCCATAATGGCAGGCTTTGCCTCACCTGCTTAACCAGAGCGCATGTCCCTGATGTACAGTTTGGGATTATGGGAATCAGTATTTAGCAATACACTGCAGATTGCCTGACCTGCAGTCCCACTGAAGGATATTGCACTTTCTTGGCCACTTCGAGCATGAAATTCCTAGTAATGTATGCAAAGAAATGTATAGTAAATAGACTTTTGTGACTGGAGGACCCCAGGTTTATTACCTGAGTTGCGATGTATAATAAGGCAGCATGTAGGCGCTCAAAGACGACCTGGATCCATTGCAGTAAGTCATAAATGATCCTGTTAGGGCACCCGAAGGCAGGTTTCCAACATGGGCTGGCAGCTGTTGGCTGAAAACGCTTGATATGCAGCAGGGTCCTGGTGCTCTGTTCCTCCCTATTATACATCTAAATGTCTTCCTTTAACTTTTTTGTGACCAGAGGTAACTGAAGTCTAGATGCCCAGGCAACAGTAGTATTTTGGTTATCTTATCTTGACTATAATGCTATGACTAATTTCTTCTACCTAAATCATTTTTACATTTTTTTCAAGGACATATAAAGATTTAATTTTGGTGCACTGTTTATGCAATACTATAATTGTATAATACAATAACATTAAAAAGAGTTACACTGCCATCTCCAGGCTGCAGTGACCGCTGCAAGCTGAAACCAATTTTTAATTAAGCTTTTAGCTGGCAGGTGATCTCTGTGTCAGTGACAGCCACATTTGAAAGCACATCTCCTGACACCCACATACTCAATCCTGTGCTCCTCTTCAGCTCCCTGCTTCTGCAGTTGGCACTAAAACCAACTGTGCTGGTGACCTGATGGAGCAGTAATGCCACTCCCAGGTCGCTTCCCTGGTCAGGTAAATGTATGGAGGTTGCAGAATGCCCTTTCCAGGGATACTGTGCATGTGCAAGGTGACAGTGTCTCTTTAAGCATTAGACATCTGTCCATTTTGTGTTGCTGCCAAAACAATTGGAGATATAGTTTATATCAGCATTTCTAGCACACCCTTGTGTGATGGGTGCCCCATCTTGGAAGTGATTCTGTATATCATTCCCCTTCACTCCTATCCATGCATCTAGATACAAGGTCATGTATGGAGGCCAGGGAGGGTTGGGTAAGCTTGGCCAGTAGAGAGAATGATTAGACACTCTCAGAAGAAGAGAGGGCTATGACGTGCAAGGAAGGGGCTGTGCTAGGGAATTGACTCTTCATTAGGTAACATTTGCTAGCAGGTTTAAATGTACAATGCAGGTAAATACAAATCCATTTATGGAGGGGGAAAACACTGTAAGTAGGCATTTGAAATACGTTTTTTCTGTGCTTTGTGGTTGGTGATAGCGTCTTTTTAATAACAGTACAATTATTTTAGTGACAATCCCCGTTCTCATAAAGTAGTGGCTTTCCTTATGATACAGCTGCCTCTGTTATGACTAAGAGACAAGTTCTCTTTAACGACTAACACTTCTCTCTCCTATCAAGTAAGAATGTGAGCTAGCAGTACAATGGCTCCCATTTAGGACAGCAGCCGAGCACTTTAAAGATGAAAGGTTAGTGGAGTAAAGTAAAGAACATGGGATATTTCACTGAAGCGGAAACAAGCCAAAATTGATTTTTTTTTATTCTCCTAAAAAGATATATTGTGTCCGAGCCTTCAAATCCTTCTAGGTATGAATTCAGCTTTGTATCTGATGCTTTCAGTGACCTAACCTGGACTTCAATCAGCTTGTAAGGATCAAACATGATCTCATCAGAGAGATCAAGAAGGACGCCCTGTAAGAGCTAAAAGTCCAATTCCTGCTTCATGCAGAAAACTTTTTTTGCAGATAGCAAAACTATTTGGATAGTTGGAAGAGAAAAAAATAATCATAATGATTATAATAATAGTTATAGTAATTATGAATTAAGTTGCTAATAATATATTGTATTATAATTAATAAAAGAACCCTGTGGTGAGGACAAGAGGGGTGCCATTGCTAATGTCTCCTAAAAAATTTTGTTCCCTGGCTGTCATGCTGATACAAAAGCTTTTTAAAGTAGAACTGAAGCCAAAGCTTTTTTCCCTGACAGCTCCATGGCAGCACACAAATGGGATGGCCCCGCCTCCCTACCAATCTGATAGGACGTTTAACTCATAAATCTTAGCACCCCCCAGTCCTCAGCGTTCCTCTAATTCTGCACCCCATGAGGCTCCATTGAACAGGCACTAGTAAGTAAGGGCATGTGCTGCTGAGATGGCAAGTGGTGTAGTTTTTGCCACTTTGCCAGTATTGTATTTATAATCTGATTGCAAGTGTACATTTACTTCTTCATATAGAGTATTAGGTTAAATCATGACCTATAGTATACTACATACATAACATGTAGTTGTACTATGGATCATGATTTAACCTAATCATGTTAGCAGGGGAATAGGGGATAATTGAAAAACTCTATTGCTGTAGTGTACTCTATATGTACAGTACTAGCAGAGTATAATTGTAAATGTATTGTCTGCACTGTATTAGCAGTATATACTCTATATGTACTACATATTTACAATTATACTCTGCTAGTACTGTACATGTACTACATATAGAGTACACTACAGCAATAGAGTTTTTCAATTATCCCCTATTCCCCTGCTAACATGATTATGGATTAAATGGAATGGATTAAATGATCTGTATGTAGCCCTGTACTAGGGATCATTTAATCCATTCATGTTAGCAGAGGTTAATTGCAAATCTATTGTTGCAGTACACTCTATATGTACATGTACTATGTCCTACATATAAAATGCACTGTAACAATAGGTTTACAATTATCCAATGCTAACATGAATATGTTAAATCATGATCCATAGTACATAACATGTAGTTGTACTATGGATCATTTAAAGTCACATGTCCCTTTAAGGAAAAGTATCGGTAATTGGTATCGGCAAGTACATGAGGGGAAGTACTTGTACTTGGGCCTGAAAAAGTGGCATCGGGACATCCCTAGTTATGACCCATGTCAGATTCTTTTTCAATCTGTGTCCCATTGGGGAGATTTACCTCCACTTCACTGTCTGATAGCCCTTCAAAGTGATGGAAATCTCTGGTGGTCAGTAGGGTCACCAGAACTAGTGTCTCCATTGGAAGATTTCCCATCTATTCCTGTGCTGCTGGCAACCCAACATTTGTGATTTACTTTCAGTGACAACAGTCACCAGGACAAATAGAGAGGGTGAATCTCCCTAATGGGGACACAGACAGAAATAAAAATCTGAAGGGTGTTCAAATCCCTCTCCACTCTATGTAAAACTTTAAAAAAGTGTTGTCTGCAGTTGTCCTTTAAGTCACTACCTTGGTTCAAGTATACATTTAGGAGTTCTGACTTCACTTTAAAGTCAGAGACAGTCAGAAAACTAGCATTTTCATAGGAAGGTAAACTGGCAGCCTCCATACTTCTCTTGGTAAAGGTTACCTTTGAAGGGATTTTCAAACAATGTGGGATCATACACAATTATATTTGCAAAGTGCAGATACATAGCACCCCTACCTCCTTTTGTCCCTGCTGCACTTACCTGTGTGATGCCTTTGCCAGTTGGTGTACTTTTCACTTCCCAACACCGCAGTCTATAATGATCATAATACTCACAAATGGTGAGCACTCATTGGTCAGCATGGTCACATGACCAATAAGAAGTGCTGCTTCCTTCCAGGACCTGGTACCTGACTCAGAAATGCTTCTTATTGGTCAGCGTGTTCATGTGACCATGCTGGCCAATCAGTGCAAGCCGAGTCCCTTAGCGCTGCTTCCCTGAACCTACTGTGAGGGAGCGTGCTTACTGAGCATGGATCATTCAAGGATTCAAGGACAGCGCAGGCACCAGCAGCTATCCCTCAATGAAGATGGGAGCAGGGAGGAGCATAGGAGTGGCTTAACATGGAAACTTTATGTTTGCATAAACGCGCACAGCATTATTATTATTATTATTATTACAGGTATTTTATATAGTGTCGACAATTTACGCAGCACTTTACATAATTGCACATTCACATCAGTCCCTACCCTCAAGGAGCTTACAATCTAAGGTCCCTATCTCACATGCATACATAGAGGGCCAACTTAGAGAGGAGCCAATTAACCTTCCAGCATGTCTTTGGAGTGTGGGACAAAACCAGAGTACCCGGAGAAAACCCACGCAGGCACAGGGAGAACATGCAAACTCCTTACAGCATAGAGGCACACAGCCAGCAAGGAGGGTGTACACTGTGTGGCTAAACAGGACCCTGCAAGGGAAGGAACCACCCTAGGAAGGAGGAAGAAAATAATGTTTTAAAAGTGTGAGAAGCAGTACCATGTAGTGTGGAACTGCCTTGCTGAAATCTGAAAAAGAAAAAAATTGTTTAAATAACTTTAATTTGCATCCCTTATATCTGGATACAGTTCAACTTTACCTTTTGCAGGCTTTCTGGTTTTTAAAGACCATTGCTATTGCACTGGCTTCCAATAGCCCAAAGGATAAAGTTCAAAATATTAACAACCACTTACAAAGTCATCCACAACTCTGCCCCCGGCTACATCTCAAACCTTGTCTTAAAGTACCACCCTAACCGTCCCCTCCGCTCTTCAAATGACCTTCTACTTTCCAGCTCCCTCATCAACTCCTCCCATGCTCGCCTCCAGGACTTCACTAGAGCCTCTCCCATCCTATGGAACTCTCTACCCCAACCGGTCCGACTATCTCCCACTCTGACTGCTTTTAGGCGATCCCTTAAGACTCATCTCTTCAAGGAAGCCTATCCCACCTCAACCTGACCACTGAACTATCACTTTCTCAAACAATTCATCCCCACACAGCTACCTCCTCATATATTACTTCCCCCTCCCTTTTAGACTGTAAGCCCTCAGGGGCAGGGCCCTCCCTACCATCTTGTCTTGAATTGTATTGTAATTGTAATGTCTCCCTTATATTGTAAAGCGCTGTGCAAACTGTTGGCACTATTTAATTTCTGTATAATAATAATAATACTAACAAGTCATTTTTTACCACAGCCTTTAGACAATAACAGCAGCATTAAAATAACATGTCTATGTGAAATCTCACATTTCTTATATTTCTCAAAAGATCTGAAATCACAAATGTAATCATTGGCCCGCATAAATCAAATTGTCAAATAAGACTTTGAGTTGACTGTCATGGGGCAATTTAGACTTAAGCAGGCCCATAACGTCAGGCCCATAACGTATTCAGTAGTGTACTCTGCTATACCCAAAAATGCCACAGGCCAAATATGACCTAACATTTGTGGACATCTTGCCATCACACCAATATAAGGTTGAGTAGGATTTCAGACAGATGAAGAGAACAAGGAGCAGTTGAAGGATACCAATACTGCATCATACAAGTTCTCTAGTGGTTCTGCTAACGTATTGGAGTCCACACGGACATTCCAAAAGGACCACGGCAAGGAGTTTCGCTAACACTACATCTGAGAGGATCCAGCTTCGCTTCTGGGACACAGCTAGCGTTACAAGGGAGAAAAACAAACACTCACCTCGCTGGGTCTTAGAGTGGAAACGACTGGGTCCAAGTTTGAAAGCGTGATTGCAAGCCCAAGTGCCACTAACCAAAAGTCTTTGATTAAACTCCATTTGGTGAGTACCCACCCAAGAGGGGCTGTTGGACCACCGCTAAGAAATATATACCATCAATAATTATTTTTCCTCTGCACACGTTTTCTACGTTTTTTTCTCACTGAACACTGTACTCCGATATATTTTTTTGTGTGGATCGTTCATATATCGTTATATATTGGATGTTCCTTTACTGTTATAATTGAATTATTAATATATATATTTTTCCTTTGTTTTATGATCCCATGTAAGATTTATTTTGAATCGTTCAACATGGGGTTTTAGGCCAGATAGCTTAAACCCTAATTTCACTTAATTACCTGGTTGCACTAAGTTTCATACCACTTATACCTTTAGCGCTTTGATATATATTTCTTTACCGCTGAAAGGATTCTCCCATCCTCTTTTAGAGCTGCTTTAGGTCTTAATTAATAATACATATTTTTACTTTAGTCTCTTCTCCAGAAGCGCAGATTATCTATTTCACATTAAAATAACATGTCTATGTGAAATCTCACATTTCTTATATTTCTCAAAAGATCTGAAATCACAAATGTAATCATTGGCCCGCATAAATCAAATTGTCAAATAAGACTTTGAGTTGACTGTCATGGGGCAATTTAGACTTAAGCAGGCCCATAACGTCAGGCCCATAACGTATTCAGTAGTGTACTCTGCTATACCCAAAAATGCCACAGGCCAAATATGACCTAACATTTGTGGACATCTTGCCATCACACCAATATAAGGTTGATGGACTTCCAATGCAAAAACTATGGGAATTAATATAAAGTTATCCCCTCCTGTTCAGTCAAGAAATAATTTGCGAGGTCAGGTAATGATGTTGAACAAAAAGATGTGGTGTGCCAGTTCTAATTCTTCCAGAGATGTTCAATAAGGATGAGTTTAGAGTTCTGTGCAGGACACTTAAGTTCATAAATCCGTCACTCAAAACCATATTTTTAAGGACCTGACTTTGTGCACAGGTGAACAGCCATGCTAGAACAGAAAGGGGCCTTCCCCAAACTGTTGTCGCAGTCCAAAGGTTGGACGCGAACAGTTGCCTAATATATGTTGCTATGCTGTAGCATTAACAGTAGCCTTCACTGGAAACACCTGTACTCAATAATTTGCTGGGTTGGCTTGTGGCCATATTGTAGGTATGATGGTCAAGTGTCCACAAGCGTTTGGCCATATAGTGTAATTTCATGCAGTATAAACCAAATTAATGAATACATCAGATATTGTTTTCTGTACCGTTGTAGCCAACCTTCATGCATTATATAGTCAGATTTTGACATGCATGGGCAGTTTAGGATAGACTAAGTCATAAACAATTTTCACACGAGCTATCCTGTCTTTAAAGTCTATATAAACCTTAATTTAATTTACATAATTGGGGATTTGTTTCCATTGTTCCCAACAATGCACTTAGTAAGTCTTTTATATTTCTTAAAAAGCATTAAACTACATTACACACCTGGTGATCCTTGTGAGTAAATTTTCCCCTGTTTCCTTCTGACCACCCTAGGCACAGAAGCAGATTCTTCCTAGCATGGTCAGTTTGTATCGTTACCTGCTGCTTGGGAGCTAAAGGATGTTGCACCTATGCACAGCATGACACTACTCCTGTTTGCAAGAGGCTGCTGACATGGAAACACCTGCCCATTTCCACCCAGCCTTGCATAGTTTGAGTACAGTAGATGTAGGAATTGAAGCACCACACCAATTAAAATAGTCCAGACTCCAGATACGTTATTTCCTCATGGGAACAAATATAAGAAATGATTGTAATAAAATTAAAGCCTACTTGATACATCAGAAATGTATGGCAACACATGGAAAGGAGATGATTATAAAAAAGAATGAATACATTCATTAAAGTGCAGTATTGCATTTCTTTAAACTGCACATAAAAAATCTTATTGCTACAGTTAATTTGGACCGAGTTGAATTATAGTAATCTATAGTATATCCTTTATTGTATATATACATTCATAATGAGTATATGTAAAAACATAAAAGCATTAATTGTAAAATAACCAAGTGACAGTGTTGAAAGTGAAAAAATACATACATAAAAGTAGCAATCAGTCTTAAATATACCAACGTTGAAGGGGTTAAGAGGTTTGTATACCTCAATGAACCATGTATGTGTAAAACATAAAGGTACAATTAAAAAACATTTATCTATTATTACAAGTATATGAGGAGCTTCGCCTAGTATTCATTGATATATCAATACTGGGGTCAATTTAGATGGAAGCCAATCAACCCACCAACTTGTCTTTAGAGTGTGGGAGGGAACGATACAAAATCTATGTACGTATTGGGTTAGAGATGCATGAAATACATAAATAGAACCCTGGTTCCGAAAACATTTAATAGAGAATTTATTCATTTGTATATTTTTATGATAAATAAAATACTAGTTTTTTAAACATTAAATTCCTACATCTGCTGCATTTACTGTCAAGCCAAGGGGGTCTTTTGGCTTGTGGAAGTTGCCTACCTGTTAGGCAGTTTACACATATTCACTTCACTTTACCACTATAGGATGAGAAACAACCACATGGGTCCAGTGTTTTCTTTCCACTTCCTAATATCTGCATAGTTTAAAGGAGAAATATGGGGTCAGGGCTTTTCCCCATAGTTCTCCTTAGGGTAACGGGAGGACACAAACTAGCATCCTCCCGTTACGCTAAGCTCAGTATACCGTGAGCTACAGCTCGCGGTATACTGAGACGCCGCAGCCGGAGCGGATCCCGACATCGATGTCGAGAGATCATCGATGGCAGCTAGAACTATGAGGTGAACTATGAGGTGAGTGAAAAGCACTCACCTCATAGTTCTCCTTTAAGTAACAGCAGCTGGGATACATGGTGTCTATTCACCAAGCTGCCGAGGGCAGCCGAGTGAATGACCGATCTGAAGTGAAGTGAGCATCTTTTTTTTTTCTATGCTGACATGCTCGTGTCAGAATAAAGAAAATTGTGAATAGCCCGTACAGCACCCCTTCGGTTCTACTGAACCGAAGGGGTCCTGAGGCCGACGCTAGCCGAAGGATCGGCCGAAGCTACGGCCAGATCCTTCGGCAGCTTCGTGAATAGACCCTATAGTGCTGGCAGAGGGTGCTGGTCATCACAAGGAATCTCCCCACCCACCCCATGGAGCCAGGGATGTAGTGCCTGCATAGTGGTCATGTGAACACTTGTAAACAATAGGAAAAATTAGGGTATTTACAATGTTTTTTTGTTTCTTTATTAAAATAAGTTTGGCTTGGACTAATACTATACATTACATACATACGTTACATCACATACAGCTTGTGAATGACCTCAAGGCAGTTGGGACCACAGTCACCAAACAAAGCATTGGTTACACGATACACCACCGTGGATTGAGATCCTGCATCGCCCTCAAGGTCCCCCTCCTCAAGAAGGCACATGTACAGGCCCATCTGAAGTTTGCCAATGACCGTCTAAATGATTCAGAGAAGGATTGTGAGAAAGTGATGTTATCAGGTGAGACCAAAATTGAGCTCTTTGGCATTAACTCGACTCGCCGTGTTTGGAGGAAGGAAAATTCTGGCTATGACCCTAAGAACACCATCCCTACAGTCAAACATGGAGGTGGAAACATTATGCTTTGGGGCTGTTTCTCTGCTAAAGGTACAGGCCAACTTTGCCGCATTGAGGGGCCAATGGACGGGGCCATGTATTGTAAAATCTTGGATGAGAACCTCCTTCCCTCAGCCAGAACACTGAAGATAGGCTGTGGATGGGTCTTTCAGCATGAGAATGATCCAAAACATACCGCCAAGGCAACACACCCGTTCCTCAAGAAGAAGCACATTGAGGTCATGGAGTGGCCTAGCCAGTCTCCAGACCTTAATCCTGTAGAAAATGTATGGAGGGAGCTGAAACTTCGATTTGCCAAGCGACAGCCAAGAAACCTTAAGGATTTAGAGAAGATTTGTAAATAAGAGTGGACCAAAATCCCTCCTGAGATGTGTGCAAACCTGGTAACCAACTACAGGGAATGTCACACCTCTGTGCTTGCCAACAAGGGTTTCTCCACCAAGTACTAAGTCATGTTTTGCTTGGGGATCAAATACTTATTTTACTCACTGAACTGCAACTCAATTTATAACATTTGTATCATGTGTTTTTTCTGGATTTTTGGTTGATATTATGATCCTATCATTTAAAATACACCTATGATAAACAAATTATAGACCTTTTATTTCTTTCTAAGTGGGCAAATTTACAAAATCTGCAGGAGATCAAATAATTGTTTTCCTCACTGTAATTGGTGATTACATTCCTCTCTTCATCAAACCCATAGAGTTGAATAGGAATAAAATATTATTTGCTAAAGAGTTGCTTCTTAGGGAACCCCTTCATTTCTCACATTTAAGTATTGCCGTAAGATCCTCCATATGAAACTTATCTACAATCACCCAACAATCTCCTGCAATAGTAATAAATATTGATTTTTGCACTAGAAACATGTTTTCTGTCTCGGCTCTTGGAGATTATTGTCATGGAACACGCTGGTCTATGTTTTTTAGGCTCAGAAACAGGGCCCATCACGGGATATGCAAACAGACAACTATAGGAAGGTAACTAGCCTGGCAGCCAGGTGCTCAATGCCAGGATGAAAATGATTATTTTAGCAGACAGGCTGTCTTCTGAGTCATTTTTAGCACACATAATTAACTCGGTCAGTAATTAATCTGCTGTAGATCAGTTTAGGCTAACTGGTTGGTCAGTTAATTGGTAACTGATGCTACCAATAGAGAAGATAATCTATACAATTGAAAGTAAATCAAATTGAGTACATTGATTTACTGTATTGGTAGGTTAAAAAGCAATTCCAGGCAACAAGTAAAACCAATCAGTGAACTACTAATGATAACCAACAAATCCTACTACAGTAAAGTTTATTTAGCTTATCTTAATCTGAGTCCTCTGTTATTCCTGCAGCCAGAATTTGGAGAACACCTACGTTGGTCACTGGGTACTTACTAAAGCACCTTCTGCCTAACATCCTCTGTTACTGCCACCTGCATTGACAATTGTGTTCATACTTCTAAAGCAAGTTTGAATCTTAAAGGTGGCTGTGACAGAGGTTTTGTCATTGATATTTTTTTATATCAGATTTTCTGTGTGTGAGAGACAGCATGGAACTTGCACTGGATTCCTG
Source organism: Nanorana parkeri (assembly GCF_000935625.1). NCBI lineage: Eukaryota > Metazoa > Chordata > Amphibia > Anura > Dicroglossidae > Nanorana > Nanorana parkeri. The sequence continues at coordinate 698,709 of NW_017306545.1, forward strand.
GCCAATCAGGAAACCGGGCAGCGTGTAATGATGCGCTGCCCGGCTTCCTGATAGAGGAAGTACTCGTGCTAGGTAAAACAGGGGAGGGGGTAGGTAGAGCCAGCTGTCAATCACGCAGCTGGGTGGATCTCGACAGTAAAGTCGGGATCCGTCCCGGCTGCGGCTACTCAGTATATCGCGAGCTGTAGCTCGCAGTATACTCAGCTTTGGGTGACGGGAGGACGCTAGTTTGTGTCCTCCCGTTACCCTTAGGAGAACTATGGGGAAAAGCCCTAACCCCATAGTTCTTCTTTAAGGTTTAGTTTACAATTTTGACTGGAATTTACCTTAAAGGGTTATTAAACCCTCAGCGTTCTTTGCATATATCTACTGCTAGCAAGCAGTAGATATATGCAAAAACATTTTCACAAAAACTTTTCAAACAGGTTTAAACTTACCTGTGCCTTCGCCACACGCTCCCGTCCAAACATCTGAAGATTCTCGGGCAGCCGCAAAGGATCTTGGGGCGGGCGCATGCACAGTTCAGATCTTCGGCTGGGAGACGAAGAGAGACACAAGGTAAGTATATGCAGCACCGTGCACCCACACAGATTTCGTGGGACAGGAAGTGCCAGTTAAGACAGAGGTGTCAGCACTGGATCGGAGACCAACACCAGTGCTGGAGGGATTGCTGAAAACTACAGGAAAGAAAATGATTGGATCAAGAGGCATCATTTAAGGTAAGTCCTTACACTAACATTGGGGGGGAAATGTTATCCTTTAATGTCACTTTAAGGGCTCGTTCACACCATCTGTGTTCGGGCTGTGCTGTAAAAAAACGGCCAGCCCGGGGGGCGTGTCCTGGACATGGCGGAGTGAACACGCACCTTCTCTCTGCTCTCCCGATCCGCTCCACCACCGGGACATTACACAGCACCTACGGACCTTAAAAATGAACAGGACGAGGCAGAAGAAGGCACCAGACACCCCTGGACCCCAGACATCGGGTAAACGTAAAAACTTTTTCTCCACGAACGCTCCGATGATCGCGGGGGTAGGCCCCGGAAAAGCCGCGACCTCGGGTAAAGGCGCACAGCTGCCGCTGCACACGATGCTCGCGCCCGATTCCCCATCCAGCCCCAATCTCTCTCCTCCATCCTCCCCAGCCCAGGGACCTACGGAGGACTGCCCAGGGACTTCCCTCTCAAGTGGACTGGCAGGAGACACGAGAACCGACACACCAGGGGCGTATAGGCTCCAAACGAGCCTGGATATAGGGGCCATCTTTAGACTTTTACCCACTAAGGCAGATCTAGAGGCGATGGTGTCGAAAATAGAGGAAGCCCACAGTCGGGACATACAGTGTCTGAGGCAAGACGTCTCCGATCTGACCACGAGGGTGGAGGGGAATGAGACAGGCGCGGTGGCCATAGAAGGGAGACTGACAGCCTTAGAGGAGTCGAGAGACCTACAAGCAGGCATTATATCAGATATGCAACTGCATATTGAGGACCTTGAGGACAGAAACAGGCGGAATAATCTGAGGGTCAGGGGCGTGCCTGAGGCTACAGGACAAGAAAATGTACATGATACTGTCGTGGCCATCTTCAACATGCTGCTGGGCCATCCACCCACTACAGCGATAGAATTGGATTGTGCACACCGAGCACTAGGCCCGCGCTCCGAAGATCCAAGCAGGCCCCGAGACATTGTTTGCAGACTGCAAAGGGTCCCGGTCAAGGAGGAAATTTTACGCAAAATGTGGTCCCAGGGGCCAATTGATTTTGATGGGGCCACGATACGGATTCTGCCAGACCTTTCCAGGGCCACCTTACAGCGGAGGATGATCCTAAAACCGCTACTGACACGCCTGCGGGAAGCTGGTGTTGTGTACCGATGGGGATTCCCCTTTCACCTCATTATCCGGAGAAATACTACTCTCTTCGCCCTGAGGCAAATGGCAGACCTACCTGCAATGTTCGCATTCCTGGAAATGGAACCCTTCCCAGTCCCGAATTGGCTTCAGCGTCTTCCCGGGGGTTTTGCTGGACCAAGGTCACGGCCGACACCACCCGGCCGCCTCAACGGCCTTCGCAGCAACAACGACGGAGGAGGTCCTCCTCCCGGGGTAGAGCCAGCGAACCCTAGGGGTCCCCGACACCAGGTCTGAGTGACAGGGAGCTTCACACACGCCGAAAACAGACGAACACTAGTTGGGTCATCACCCCTGCCATGGGACTCATGGGCGGCCGTAGAGGCAGCCCTACACGTAGAGACTTGCCCGAGAGACTACAGGAAACTGGTTCGATACCATAACCCATGAGAGCAGAATGTCTCTGATGCGACTCCTGACCCCTGACAGGGGGACAAGAACGTCTGTTACATGTATTACCCAGCAGTTTGTCGAGCCCCCGGTCGCCTAGTACTAAATGCTATGGAGCTGGTTAAACACGCTTGCCTTCCTGTCCCGCGATCTTTGTGTGGGTGCTAGTCGGAGTTTAACGGCTTGCACTTTAGAGTACGTGATAATCCAGATGGCGGGACGGGACTGGTATTCGGGAGGATTCGGAGGAGGGTGGAGGGGATTCCTCTGGGTTGCCTTATTTTGGTTTTATGTTAGCTGTGCTTTTTGCCTGAGACCTCGTTGACTCACCATCCTAAATACGTTACCCGGGGTCTACAATATAGGTGCTTAACATTTTGAGATACTACTAAGAGTGGTCTTGCCGCTCATTACTGTCCTGGTGTGGAGCGGGGACGTAGAGTGAGGCCCGCTTCGTTCAGCCACACTTTCACATAGGCTGCCTCACCTGGGGGATTTAATCCTTTAAGTGAGTGAACTAGGGGTAGTTACCCCACTAGTTTTTTTTTTTGTTTGTGTTTTTTTTTTTTTTTTTTTAATCGAAGCCAACCTTTTGCTTATCTTCTCTTCACCTTAACCTACTCCCCTCTTTCCCCTCCCCCTCTAACTTCCCTCCCCTATCTCTCTACTTTCCACTCTTCCGCTCTCTCCTAGGGGAAATCTGTCACTCTCCTGAGCGTCAGCCGATGGTGAGGATGCCTCCAGTATCTTGCACCGTGGTGTCTTGGAATGCCAAGGGCCTGAACATTCCGGAGAGGAGAACGGCTGCCCTTAACGAACTTCAACGCCTAAAGGCCCAGGTAGGCTTTAGCCAAGAAACACATTTTAAGGTCTCCAGTATTCCCAGGTTTCAGAACCAGCACTTTCCACATGCTTACCACTGCGGTTCTCCGGAAGGTAAATGTAAGGGGGTGAGCATTGTGGTGCATAGATCTACACAGTGGCAATACGTAGCGGCGCGATATAGCCCGGACAGAAGATTCATTTTTGTGAAGGGCAGAGTGGGTCCTACTTTATGCACATTTGCAAACGTGTACCTGCCGAATGTGGGCCAAATCCCTTTTCTGGAAGACACCCCGGAACAGTTGGGGGAATTCATGGAGGGGGTCCTGGTATTAGGCGGAGACTTCAACATGGTCCTTGACCCCATTCTGGACAGCTCGAGATCGGCCACGCACCTCTCCTACTCAGCCCTCAGGAGGGTAAAAAAATGTCTGCGACACTTCCAATTAATTGACATCTGGCGGATGCTGCACCCAAAGGACCGTGACTACACGTTCTATTCCAATCCACACAGTTCATACTCCCGGATAGACTACTTCTTAGTAGGACACAGAGATCTGTCCGTAGTGCGGGAAGCGTCCGTTGGAGTCATTGCACTCTCGGACCATGCCCCGATATCCCTGACCCTCGACCTGAAGCCACAGGAGCGGGGTGCATGGACTTGGCGCTTAAATGACTCTATCCTCCATGATCCCACCCTAGTAGCAGAGATTATAGCTGATTTAGACACTTACTTTGCTTGCAATGACACAGCGGAATGTGATCCCATGATCCTCTGGGAGGCCCATAAGGCCTACATCAGGGGCTCTTTTATTAAAATAGGTGCACGACTTAAAAAGCAGAGATCGGCTAAGGTGGAAGAACTGCTGGCAGACATAGCCAGACAGTAGCCTCGCATGGAGCCACCGCAAACTACCCAAGGGATCAGACCCCCACAATCCTATATTGGATGGAGACTCCCAAGTCATAACCATGCTGGGAGCGACTCAGGGAGAGAAGCATATGATACCTACCTATATTAGGGTCCGAAGCCTCTTATAACCTGTTGTTGTTGTTAATGTTGTGTATGTTGCCTAAAAAGAAAAGTTGCGACATCCAGGCATATGGGATCAGACCTGTTATGGGCACCGCTAAATGTGAGCCTTGAGTTGTGATGTTACCACATCGTGTGCAATGTCTTTGTCTGGATGCTCGTGTTCTTACAAAATAAAGAATTATAAAAAAAAAAACGGCCAGCCCAGCCCGAAAGCAGATGTTGTGAGACAAGGCAATACCGCATTCAGGTGGTCTGCACTTAAAATAAGTATGGATACCTCAGCAGGAACCATTCTATTACCTATTGTAAGTTGCCGGAGATCAGGTGGTGGTCTGGCGTATTAAGAAGGGTATCTGGGTACCTCAGCAGGAACCATTCTATTTCTGTTACATGTTTCTGGAGATCACATGGAGGTCTGGCGCATTAAGGGATATCTGGACACCGTCGGTCACGAAGTGTATTAACATTTCATAGACACATCATTCCACTGTCTCTTTAGACCCCCCAAAGCGGTAATCGAATTCTAAACATTTTCCACTGGTGCGCCGGCACAATCAAAGGACCTGTACAAGCATAACGGAAAGTAAAATGTGGAATTAATACCAATTCAAATGTGATGACTTTGTTATGCATGTGATGCAGTCAGCTGGAGTTTAGGGGGCAAGTAAGAGTAGTAAAAGTAGCTTTGTGAAAATAAGTATGGCATGCAGTCCTATTTTTAAGTGCACTGCAGTGAGATGCAGTAAAACCGCATGGGACCATAGTGAGCCCATCAAACTTATTGGAATGTCACTGTGAAACAGTGTGATGCGGCTGGATCGAGTGCATCGGCATTGTCTGGCCACATGCACACCAGCAGATTGCGGCTGCTAGTGTGAACAAGCCCTTCAAAATAAAAACAGAAAAATAGCACACTTTATAGCATATTTATAAAGCAGTAAATGGGATATTTGCGATACATTCTCAGGTGGTTAATTATTCCTTGTTACTTAAACCACATGCACCAGTAAGATTCACTTACAGTGAATATTTGATAAATGCCAAATTCACAGCTTTTTAAATACAGTATACCCCTTTATATTGTGTATTCTGATACTGCTTACTAAATAAAAAAAAACATACTGTGTGAACAATATTTTAACATGTTTTATTCTTTTTTTGTAGAGAAAGACTAAACGCAACGTACCTGCTAATGAACCATTTGACATAATTACCAGCTTAATGACTGTCCACAGCATGTTTGTTTACAGACATTTCCACTGTTGTAAACAGAATCAAGAACTTACACTGATTTGCTTATAATTATTATTACATTACATTATTATTAGAAGAGTTCAGTGGCAAATGTGTAAAAAGCAATTGACCCATGTAGAATAAGAATAGTGACTGCATATGGAGTGCACATTGTTATTGCAAAATAATTATAAAGAGTGTTCACCTTCATTATAACCATATAAAATTACCTGTTGTGCTCCTTGTCAACAATTGTCAACAGCATGCAATCCTAAAGCTGATATTTCTAGAGTTCAACTCTTCCTTTGAAGAAATGACTAGAAGCTGTACAATGAATCATTTATTATTCTGGAAAGCAAAGTTTTTAAAGGCAGACACATTTTACTTATGTTTTGTGAAGGAAGGCCTAGAAACCCTTTATATATGCTATTTGTTGTAAATTCTTACAGGAAATTGAGGGCTTAGATCAGCGTTTATTAGCCTTTTTCTTAGTCGTGGCACCCTTTAAAAGAATGCAACATCTCGAGGCATCCCAGTCTACAATGTAAAAGATGTTAAGGGGGACCCCATGCAAAAACACCCAAAAAAGTGGGTTTCCCCTTTACATCGAAGTGTCCCCTTCAAATCAAGAACCCCCCCCCCCCCCCCCCACCCAG
>NW_017306545.1:704958-730774 GCF_000935625.1 Nanorana parkeri
AACCCCCCACCCCCCCCCTTCACATCAGAGTTCTTCTTTCACATCAGTCTTCATTCCCCTCTGCACATCACAGTCCCACTACCACAAAATTTTGAGGCACCCCTAAGGAGGCCAGGATGCACACCAGTGTGATCTGGCACCCTGGTTGAAAAAGGCTGGCTTAGATAATGCATGTGTAGGGAAGCCAGGATTGTTCATTTAATACATGAAACTCTACAAATGTCATATTATCCATGAGACAGGAACTTTGAAATGGCAGAAGGGATGGTGTTATTTAGTTGAGTGTTCATGGAATAGAGGAGATGGAGAAAACAAAGGCTTATATGTGCAAACGTGCAGGCTTTGTCTGGATTTATTCAAGAGACAAGATGTGTTTTTGATTGATAAAATGCTTACTCTTTGAAGCACTCTTCGAACCTAGTGTATATTAGTCCCTATGGAGCCACTTGCATCCTTTATACAGGGTGTGCCTCTGGCCTTAACCAAAATGGAATTTGAGTCATGTCACTGTCATCTAACTGTCACATCCCAGAACTTTAGTGGGCAGCAGGGACTCTGGGATTTAAATATTTAAGGGTGAAGTGGAGGGCATAATCGTAATCTCAACTTTAAAGATGTCAAGGCCCTGTGTACAGCCTGGGCCTTATGAATCCAGTATCCTCTTCAGGCACAAAGGAACTGATATGATGACAGGCGCAGGTACCTGCAGGCACCACCAAGTGCCTGCGCTTTAGAAGTACTGTTTTAAACCACAACAGGGTTCACCTGAAGGCATACCTCCTAACTTTCTGACATGAGAAAGAGGGACACCTCCAGTTGTGGACATTTAAGAATTTATATGCCAAAAATGACTGGTTATTCCCTGAATTTGTTTTTTCACCATTACATTTTCTTTATACTGGCTTTTTAAAATACCAAATGAGATAATTAAGAGATTAGATAAAAGTTTAAGTGCAGAATAACACTTCTAATAACACATTTGTATCATAGATATCTGGATTTAAGACTAACAAAAGGGACGACTGAGGGACTGAGGGATTTGGTTCCAAATGAGGGACAGATGTGAGGTAAGCCTTAAGACTTTGTTCACACAGTCTGAAGTGCACAGCAAGCTTATACAAAGCATTAATATCTGACCATTCCAAGTTTTTTTTTTTGGTGCATATTGTCACATAAAGATGTATGCCTGGATTTTCAAAGCATGCATGTTTATTTATGTCTTGAGCAGGAGACAGATGCCTCTGTGGCCAATTTATATAGGGTAAAAAAATAATGAATTTTGGCGCAAATTTTCCAACACAATAGGCTATTTTCCTAATGATTGGATGGCACGGATTACCCTGTGCTGCTGGTTCCCAAGGAGATGGGGAACTTTGCAGGTGTGGGCAAAATCAAAGTAATCTGAGGGCAATCCTTGGGTGTATATAAGCACATTTAGATAACCTTGGCTGATATCTTTTCTGTCTATTAACTCTTGGGGGATTGGCCATGTATAAAAAATCTTTATACCTTACAGGTGGGGGAATGCACTGAGAAAACATAGGGCCTGGTGTGAAAAACTGCAGGAATTAAAAAGTTCAGACTTGGCCAATCAGTTTTTAGCTTTCACTTCTAACTTGAATTAGAGAAACGACAGCAGAAATCTCATTGGGTTCAAATGGTCAAAACAGATACAGTTACCTCTGTCCTGTTATACTCATTGGCGTGTTGTGATTTTAAATGCATATTAGTTCATTTCAAAACATACCACAGCAAAGTTTTTGAAACAATAAAACCAGTGAAACTCAAAGAGGTAAAATGAAATTAGCCACCTGTAATCAGTAAAAACAAAACGGCATCCCTTGGAACAAAGTCTGCCATTCTCCATTCCATTTTAGCAGTGAGCCGTGATTCCAGTTTGCGGAGTGTACAATTACCACTAAAAACACCTAATCTCTCTTCTCTTTGTTTCAGTGATGAATATCACTTAAGAGGTTAGTTAGCAGCTTTCCTAGCAATGAAGCATCACTCCAAAAGCCAGACGTTTGTTACCTATTGTGAGAGGTGAAAAATCCCCCTTTATCCAATGTGTTTTGTTTGGATTGAGATGGCATGCTCTTGATGGCTGTGACCTTCATGGTGGCTTAGATCCCCGGCTGGCACTGATTTTTGATTTAGTGCCGATCAGCTGCGCTTGTCACAGGCTGCAAGGTGCTTTCCATGCACTAATGGAACAGCTCAAGGGCAGAGGGGACCTGAAAATGACTGTCACCAGCCACAAGCACCATAAAAGAACCCGCAGCAGGTTACATGCTAAATGCTATACAGCCAGGACTAAACAACGTAAAAAGAAAAAAACTAACCAAGAATGTATTACACAGCAGCCGGTCTACCCTGCTGGACACAGATGGTGAAGAATATCAAACTATATCACAGCGTACACATTGTGACTGATGTACATATTTTGATAAACTCTTGTTGTCTGTGATTTTAGTTCACAGAAAGTAATCATATAATGTCTATCGTTTTGCATTTAAAAAAACAAAAAACGCTTTTTTGAAATGACCAGCCAGTTATTAGCACATTCCTAGTGCAGTAAAAGACATACTTTAAGGTGATGTATTTCATTTAATCAAACTGCAGTATGCTACACAGCATACTCACTGCCTTATGCATGGTTGGGGGTGCTTCATAATATACTCCTGGTGGGGTTGATTTGCTAAAAAAGTACAGCATGTTCACTTTCGTAGTGGATTTTCACTTATCTTAGTTAATGAGGTGATACAAAGTGAAAATTCACTGTGCAAAAGAATACCTAATCATGCGCAAGGGAAATTAAAAAAGGATGTATGTTTGCATAGAATTGGATAATTGAAGTTAGCACACCTTCACCTCATACACTAAGCTAATGAATTTTATTTTTTAAAGGTAAATGTTCACTTAGCTTAGTGAACGAGGTGTGGTTGTGCTCAGTTTAGTTATCTATTGCTAGCAAAAATTCTGTTTTTAAATTTTCCTTGCATATGATTGGGTATTCTTTGCAAAGTGAATTTTCACTTTATTTCCCCTTATTCACTAAGATAAGTGAAAATTCAACACAATCAACTTCTTCAGTAAATCAAGGTCAATGACTTAATTGGGTCAATGCAACTTCACTGAGATAAGTGCTAACTGGCTAATCTCAGTTTGCTCAGCCTGGTTGAAAACAATACAGTCTTTAGGAGGTCGTCATGTGAATGGTCCCATCTTTGCAAACCTAGTTACCGTATATACTCGAGTATAAGCCGAGATTTTCAGCCCATTTTTTTGGGTGAAAAGTGCCCCCCTCGGCTTATACTCGAGTCAGCGCCAGCGCGTCATCTTACTTACCTCGCCGAGCGTCACGTCACTGCTGCTCGGTGTGCGGCGCTCCGAGCGGGGTCATCTGGCAGTCTCCGGGTACTGACATACAGACAACTATTAGCCAGAAAATCTACAAATTTGTGAATTAAATATTGTTACGATAAAACAGAACATCAAGCTACTGTAAATGTGACATTGTGTTGGATGGATGTTTATATAATATGGGGGGGGGGGCGAAAAAAAAATGTCTGCCCCGGGCGCCCATAACTCTGGTTACACCACTGGTTGGCAGCCCACAGTTTCTTCTCTCAGATCATACAACTCAGAGATATGTGATGTGAAAACTGAACACTGCCAACAAACATACAATCAAAAAAAGAAAGTCAGCATTGCCCAAGTTGCTCTGACCATCATCCAGTAAAGCAAGGTATGGTGCTTGGCAACACTTCTTCAAGTGTATTTCTGCAGTACTCATGCCAGCACTCATCAAGCCTTGTCCACAAAAAGTATCTCCTTTATTTCCTCAAGTAAACTATACAGTACAAAAATTTAAATCTCGAAACTAACACATTTCAGCTGTACCCACACATGTCATAGCCACAGTACACATCCAACCCTTTCCTAACCCGACTCCAATCTGCTGAATCAGAGTTTGGCCCCATTCAAACAGACTTACCGATCAAGTATACCTGTCAGTTTTTCAGGCAGACTTGATTAGAAGCCTTATGCTAGTCTATGGGCAGCTGGATCTAAATCGACAGTTTACATCCGGTTACCCTCAGGCTCCGGCCTGGTCTGGAAAAACAAATGGATCAGAGTTCCATTTCGCTGGACCTGATTGTGCCGGATCTGAAGTAATCTGATGTAAATGGACACTAGTCCATTTACATCCTTTTCCCCATAGACGAACATGGGTCCAGTAATTTCAGTGTTTTGATGGAGGAAAAAACTGGACGGACACAGATGACACGACAGTGACATCCTTTCTGATCTGCAGGGAATCCATGAATGGTTCCCCTCCTGATTGGACTGTGTGGAAGGGGCCTTTAGGAAATTGAATAGTTGAAGGAACGATAACTACAGAAGATGAGCATGTGCTTTAAGGTTACAAATGACTAGGGAATATAACAGACCTCTGTAAACATTAAAACTAAAAGTGAAGTGATCAATATTTGCAGATAGTCTGAGTAAAAGAGGACAAATTAAAGTGAATTTGTGTTGTAATCATTAAAAAAATATATATCAGATCTTACAGCTGCCATCTTATCCCTATGTCCAGATTAAATGGAATCTGTGGCCAATCTATGAATATTCAATTATTTACATATTCATAAGAAGTAATATATGGGCTTTGAAACAAGCCTCAATTGACCTCTGTAGCTGTAGGCATTATGGAGCAATTGCTCCTCATAGTTCATAGCAGAAGCACTGAAGTAATTCAAGTCAGCTCACTCTGCTCCCCTCTTCCAGAGTTCGTGATCTGTGTTTACATTAGAGATTAGGCTGGAAGACACCTGAGTTACTTCTGGGAGGGAGAAGTATGGTGAGCTGAGATGCTAAGAGAAAGACCTGGAAGATTTTAATGTTTCTGCTGTGAAGGTGAGTATGCCTGCAGCTTCAGAGGTCACTGAGGGTTTGTTTTGAATTGATTTACTGGCTTTTTCTTCTGGATCTTTTAATGGAATCTGTTTTAGGCCTATCTTAGAACGTAATTTTTGAACTTTAATTTATGCCAACTGCCAGACAGATCCATTCTCCACTTTTACTTCAAATAATTGGTAATTACCCCTAATGGTTTATGTGCATTTTGTAGCCTTCTTTATTTTCTACTAAAATATCATCCCATCCAAACTTGATATTTGCAATATTGCTGGAATGGTAAACCCTCTAACTTTATTGGAGAGCTCTTTGGAAGTCTTTGGATCTGTTCAACTGATGTGGCCATTCTCAGGGTTTTTTTAATGTTATATTAAGGGGAATGTAACGGGGTGCAGGAACATCTAAAAACTCCAACTTGACAGGAGCAGAGTTGGGAATTATGGCAGAAAGAGCTCACTGCTGGAATTTCCAAGTCATAAAAGAAGCCAGGACACCAGGCTCCTTGAGTGAAAACTGTATATCATACTGGTATACAGCTACAGGTTCATGAAAATGTTGACTTTGCCCATAAACATTTTTCCCACTACCTGATCCCCAGTTTGGTCTTTGGTGATGGATGGTCTCTCTGGCCGATACGGAGGCTAGTGAATTTAGAGATGGCAAGCCTACATTTTATAGGAAATGTGGAGATTTTCATATGCATATAGGTGTGTGTGTATCTCTGGATGTGTTTTGATATGCAACATTGCTTTTTTTTAGGGATGCACAGATACTTTTCGAGTACCAGTGCAGATACTTGGCATTTTCATGAGAACTACCAGGGTGGCAGCGGTTGCAACTGGCACCTGGCTCTGGCGCTCCACCACTATCCTGAAATCATTAGTCTGTATTGTTTTAGAAAAACTGTCACATGACAATAAAAAATTTTTATCAGTACTTGTGTCTGTAAGTATTTGGGCAAGTATCAGTACTTGTATCTGTAAGTGCTCGGCAAGTACCAGTACTCGTACTCGCAAAACTGTGCATCCCTTTATTTATATTTATAAAAACAAAATCGTACATTAAAACAGAGATGTACAAATCCCAGGAACTCTGTGTGCTCCTTACAAATGACAGCTGCCTCCTAATTTCTGAATTTTTCTCCTAGTGTAGTCTTGGAGCTCAAAAGTATCGGTACATGTACTCGTACTTGTACCGAGTACTGTACTTGGTATCTGTGCAACCCTACTTTTTTTTTAAATCATATTCTCAGATAGAATTATGACAGTTCTACCTTACATATAGATGCATATATGTGAACCAAACACAATACACAAATGCGTACATAGATACTCTGCTCCATGCATGTTGTGTTCTTTTTTTTTAAATATTTAATCTTTATTTTTTATTATTTATCAAACATTTAACAACATTTAACAATTGTTGAGGCATCCCATATATTTCATATAAACTGTGTACATATACAGTATTCGGAGTTCTGACCTTCCATGTTGTGTTCTAGTTCTGCACCAGTGGCTCCTACTGTCTGATATAATGACCTGCAATTAGTGGCAAGGTTATCTCACCATGTGAAATGATTACACATTTTCACCTAACCACACATAACTAGAGGATTCTGCCTCTCTTGATGTGTTAATTGTCACTTTCTTCAGAATTCCATTAAAGCAAACAGTGGGACATGTTCATGCTTTCTAAATAAATGATGATTACAATAATAATATCTCTGCCTTCACTTAGTTAAATCTTTCTTAAATGGCTCATTAGTGGGAAATATCACAATTTATATTACAGGCTGCACATTCACAGGAATATTATTTTCCTATAATTATACAGTTGTTTTCTGCTGGTAGCTGAAGGCAAGAAAACATCACTCATGATGTTTGGAAGTGACAGTTTCAGTGGATTGTGCTGTATGGCTTCATAGTATAATGTTTACTTTTTGTTTCCAGATCGGGAATCTTTGATTACACCATTTTGTTTGGAGGCTAATAGTCTTGATTTTGTTTACAAACTCCTGTTGTTCCTAATGGAAAGCAAGATCCTAGATTTCTCCACCCCCCACCCCCCTTACATCTGCGACATGGCTCATTTGCCTTTATATTGAGTGACGTTGTCAGCTCTGCCTAGCTGGATTCTGCAAAGGGGGTGACAAAAAACTGCTTGTTGGGCTTCCTTTGAAGCCCAATTCCATGCTATATAAAAAAAGTAATACATTGATCCCCCCGAGTAAAAAAAAAATCTCAGGCTGCAAAACTTCTTTTCTGACACAATTGACTTCAGTCTTCTGGGTTGAATGATACCCAGCATCACTCAACCAGGAAGATTGGGGTTCTGTTGTGAATGCAGGGCATCATGGACACATCCCCAAGGAGGCATTATCACAGTGCCCTGCATTCATTGGTAATTAATTGTAGAAGGCATCATCTCAGCAAATGCCAAGTCATCACTGTACATTTATTTAAAAACAATAATAATACATACATGTTAGGGGGTCCTCCAGGGTGGTTCTTATGTGTAGGGAGCATGGTGCTCAGCCTTGGACTTTAAGGCCTGCATTCAGCCTATATGTTTTTAGCTTTGAATTGAATGGTGAAGATCTTCATTGCTATTTGTGTCCTTGTTGGGGAAATGTATGCTCACTCCCTGTCCCAGTCCAGGGTGGTAGGGGGGTTCATATGTGGAGGGAGCAAGGAGCCCGACCTTGAACTTTAAAGCCAGACTGCAGGAAAAATGTTTTTAGCTATCAGTTAACCGGGTAAGATCTTTATTACTATTTGTGTCCTTGTTAATGAGATTTATGCTCACTTCCTGTCCCAGTCCATCCCGTGTGTGAAAGGGTGTCACCAAGACAGGAACTAAGGAGGAAACTTTCATACAGAGATGCAAATAGGAATAATTCTTTTTTTTTTTAGTTTACAATGTCTAGAAGCTTTGTCAGATTTACATTGCTGTCTGTATTTACTTTCTGTCCCAGTGACACAATGGGGTTGATTTACTAAAGGAGTATGGACTGTTCACTTGGCAAAGTGAATTTCCACTTATCAATGGAACTTTGCCTTAGTTTAGTGAATGTGGTAAAGCTCTGCTGACTTCAACCATCCAGTCATTTGCAAGTAAAAATCCAGTCTTAATTATTTCTTGCACATGATTGGGTATTCTTTGGAAAGGAAAGTGAGTTTTTACCACGTGCACTAAGCTAAGTGAAAATTGCTATGCAAAGTGATAATTTACTTTGCAGTGTGAATATGGATTACTGCTTTAGTGAATCAACCCCACTGTGTCTCAGGACACGCTAGTAAAGGAAGAGAAGGGATATATTTTCAACGGGGATACACACAACTACGGTAAAGGGTAACCAAACTACAAAAAACTCTGGGTGAAGTTAACAAGGTTTACATAACTTTGGTTGGCTTTGATTTTTAAGAATCTTTATTAAAGTTTCAGTACATTACAATAAGGAATAAGCAACAAAGAAACAAAAAGCACTCCCAATTGTAGGATATAGGCATAAAGCAGAACACACACAGGCACTTAAACTGTTAGGGGTGCAGAATCTAAACCACAATGATTTTTAAGTGAATTTTAAGAAAAATTAGAAATCCCTACCTGTGTAGTATTTCTCTATAGCTGCTTTATTCTACACAAATGTACAGTTACAGATTTGAAACTGTGTGTTGAATATGAAGTGTTAAAATTATATTAGGGAAGTGCTTTCTATGTTTGCAGGTCAGCTGCGGGAGATGAGGACTGTATTCATGCATGGGGGAGACACAAAAATCAAATGGCAAATTTCCATTTTTTCTTTTTGGAATCCCCTTTAATATTTTCTAAATGAATATCCTCTATATTATGTTTTAATTCCAGAGGGAATTAAATGTAGTCCTATTCTGATATTTATGTGCAGTATGTGCTGTGGGTGGCAAGCATAGGATACTGTTCAGTGATAGAAAAGGGCTTAGATATTGAGCAGTTTGCAGTAGGGATGGATGTAGGATGATTGCATATGTCAGTCTGTGAGTTTGATATATGTCTACTTCTATTGTCCCCACATTATCAAGAAGCTTAAACAGCTGCTCCAGGGAGCAAGTAAAATCATCGGTGAGCTGCCGGTGCTGTCGATTGTTACTATGCCAAAGTCAACTCAGTTTATATCATTTTTGTAAGTTTTCTGATGCCTATATAATTATGTACTTGACACAACTCCCCCTTCATGGAGGCTGTACATTCTGTAAGAATCTGTAGCAGCAGCTGATTCAGGGTGTGAATAATTCTCCTATATTATTAGAAACATGCTTAATTAGAATGGGGTGGTTTTGGAGACATGCAAAATTACAATAGATATGCCTATTAAAAATATGTGGAACGCCTTCTCAGTGTGGCCCTTAAGGGTGGGTTTGAACCCCTTACAAAAAGGACTTGAAAAAAGTATCTTTGAAGTGGGTGAATCTGATCCTTTTAGGTGGATCTTCATTCTGTTATTTGCTTGTTTCATCATCATCATGTATGCTCATGTTTGCTGATTCACAGTATCCAGTAAAAATTATAACATTTAAGAATCATGGTTATTTGGATTCATAAACTACAAGATTCTCTGCAGGTTCGATATATTTGCATGCTGGTACGAATTACATTGGCCCAATTTACCTTATTAGTATACCGGTGTGGTGTTCTCTAGAGGGTATTGAACCAGGCCTGGGTCATACCAATACAGTTGATTCAGATGTCCTAAAACGTTTGGAGGTCGTGTTAAAAAGTTTTGGCCATTGTTATATCCTGGTGATGGTTGGCAAAATTGTCCATTCCGTTTAAATGCCTTGCCACGTTCACACGTGCCTGCTGACCTTTTCCCAAAGCTAATTAGGATACTGCCATCAGACCTTAGCAAGATGTAAAAGCATTGCAGAGTACAGGGGTCACCTCTTGATTCTGCTTGGAACCGTCATAAGTAGCAATGACACATTGTCACGGTGTGTCCATTATCAACATCTCCGTATCACAGTCCCAGTAGCCTTAATACAGTTTCACAGTCCCTTCAGCTGTTTCTTTTTTTAGCCACATTCCTCTTAGCTCCATAAATTTTGATTGTTCATCACAGTAGCCGTGTACACTACAAGCTGTCACTAATTTTCTTGTTTTATTACTGTTCCATGGCATATTAGGGTATCACCTGGAGAAACCTTGTATGCCATTGTTGGCCATCTGGATTGCTCTATGGGTCATATCTAGCCCTAATGATGTTGTAAACAAATTTTTTGTCACAGGAAAAATTCTTCCTGATTCTGAAAGGCAACTTGATACTTCCTGCCTCCTGAATCAACATTTTACAGTGTGACTTCTTATAAATATTAATATTTTGTGGATTTAGAAATACATAAAGACATTGAAAAAGAAAGATTGAATAATCTTTACTAGAGGAAACAATTTACAAAAAATATTGTGTGATGCCTATCCGTTAAATGACAACTAAATCCAAATGAAAGTTACAGTAAGTTAAAAAGCTGATAATAACATTCAGAACTAAATCTGAAAAAAAAACAATACCTCCAAAGAACTTAAAATGACACTTAAATCAGGAGTTAAACCTTAAAAATACATTTAGGTACCTTAACTATTAACAGAAATGTATCTTATTTGTGTATCACTCGGCTGTAGATCCTCGAATCATCTCTGAATTGGTAATGACACTGTCCTTCCTTCTGGAGGGTGAACTAACTTTTAACTTACTGTAACTTTCATTTGGATTTAGTTGTCATTTAACGGATAGGCATCACACAATATTTTTTTGTAAATTGTTTCCTGTAGTAAAGATTATTCAATCTTTCTTTTTCAATGGTGTAAGATTATATTACATTCTTTTTACATTTTTCATGATGCAGGTTGCTCTCCATGGAGGCCTGCTGTGCTCTGAGCCTGTTCCCCTGGGTGAGCACAAATCTCTTGAGTGCTGTGATACACACTGCATGTTCTTGCCTTCTGACTGGAGAACCAACCAATTCGAAGGGAGAATCATTCGGCACATTGTCTAAGCCGTAGGAGTGCGTAAAGAACTTCATCCAGGAGGAGAGGGAGCACAGGTGCATTGGGAGAGATTAATATATGTGCTAAAGGGAGAGAGTGTAGATACTGCTGAACTAAATATGTACTCTGGGGGTGTATAGTAAGCTTTTGCACAGGACCTACATGGGTACCATCAGTAGCTCTGATTGTAGGTCTATTAAGAGCAACTATAACGGCACAGTCAAAAAGAGATCAAATGCACTTCTTTGCAAGTTATGAATGGGGAGCAATGGAGCAATGACTTTACTGAATCCCACTGATGGGATTGATAGTAAAGACTCAGGCACTATAGCATTGTGCTAAAGGCACAGCACCCATGCATTAGCACGCGATATAGCACAGCGCAGTGCATTATATGCTAGGTGTGCTGTCAATTATTTAAATGGCACCCCATAGCACCTCTTTGCAGGCATGCGTTGCAGCACAATGTGCAGCACCAAATGCCATGCATTCTGGTGAAAAAAACTAGTGTATGCACAACTTTTTTCACTGCAATGCACAGTATTGCAATACCACACATGCATCAGGAGGTGCATTGGGGTGTGATTCCAGTTAATTGTACCAGTGCACCTAGTGTGCGGTGCATTGTGCTGCGCTATAGCATAAGCTAAATGCACAAGTACCATGCCTTGAGTGCAACGCTATGGAGTGAACTGGCCATCACAGCTTCATATTACCATGATGAGGATAAATGGTCCGGGAGCCAACACCTGCCCTCTATACTCTGTGTCTTCTGATGCCATCAGTGATGTCAAGGCACCTGAAAAGACAATGCTGTCCATCTAAAATGTGGAGAAAATGACATATAGGGAAAGCTTGACTTTATAGTGTGCATGTTGACTTAATGGGGTTGATTTACTACTACAGACATTTCACTTAGCATAGTTTATTTTCACTTTGATTGATAAATAATGTGAAGCTATGTTCTCTATGAATACTCAGTCACGTGCAAAGGACATTTTTAAAAAAACAGGATTTTTTTTCCTTGCATGCGATTGGATGATTCAGGTGAACACAGCTTCACCTTATTCGTCAAGCTATTTTGATAGTTGCCCTTTAATTTAGTTGCCTGCTGTCTCAGATGCCTCATTTCACCAATGAGCACCTCATGGCCTGGTTATAAAGAGCAATCTGCAGTTTTATAAATGCATAAGAAAATGTTAAATTAAAGGGAAAACAAAAGATGCAATGCTTACAAAATAATGTTTCATTCTTTACATTGTGCGGCTTAATACATTTTTTCTTTATTTTTCTAAAATTAAACTTGATATTTGTGTAAAAAAAGTGATACAATTAAAAAGAAAAATGTTCTAACTCTTCCAACATTTTAATGGTTCATTAAACCATTAGCAATGATAACACTGAAGAACTTTTGCTATCCTTCAGCAGTCTTCAATATAAATCATAATGGACATGTTATGTTAATGGTAAGTCCATATAATTATTTATATTTTGTAAGCTGTGTGCCTGGGAGATACTGAAGATCTTGAACACACATTAAGAACAATTAGACCATTGTAGTTTTATTAGCAATGTTATTCTTGCAATATGCTTATCAATATGTTACTGAAGGCAATCTAAAGCTTAAGATACAACGACGACTTTACCATGTTTCTTGCTCATGTTCAGACCAAGGCACCAATCGCAATGTGGAGGGCTGGATTTCCATCAGTGAAGCTATCACATTATATAATGAAAAAACAAAAACATGGGGCGCCTTCCCTAGTGTAGATACGGGGTCAACATAGGCATACTGTGCAGTCACACAGGAACCACAATCTGTGCAGCTCTCGCATGCTGTGTCTTGCATTTTGCTAAGACTGAGGATCAACCTTTGA
This sequence comes from Nanorana parkeri, assembly GCF_000935625.1. Classification (NCBI taxonomy): domain Eukaryota; kingdom Metazoa; phylum Chordata; class Amphibia; order Anura; family Dicroglossidae; genus Nanorana; species Nanorana parkeri. The sequence continues at coordinate 717,774 of NW_017306545.1, forward strand.
TTTTGAAGGCTCATTGTTATCTACTCTTTTGTGAGTATTATTCTACTTTTGCCATTTGTTTAATAAAAATGTATCTACACTAGGGAAGGCGCCTCTTGTTTTTTCATTAGATATCACAGTCTCCCTGACTGATGTGGGGCAGCAACCTGTAGAACATCTGCATGTATATCTCTTCAGTGGAGTGGTCATCTCTGGCGCTATTGGTTTTTATTTTCCTATCACATTATATGTTAAAGTTAAACACACATTATATGTTAAAGTTAAACAGCTAATTTTACAAATCAAATACACATATGGGAGCGGTTTACCCGCCAAAATATTCTTTTTCTTTCTATCCAGTTCTGAGATTTACGCAGCTCTGTCACATTGCACAGCCCTGCCTAGCAGGGCAAGAGACTTGATTTGTCCCCCCCATGCTTGTGACTGAACAGTGAACGCAGAAGGCTCTCTCCTCCTATCAAGGTAACACATGAGCACTGCAGCACAACCTATTGACTCCCTGTTCTTCTTCTCCTTCTCATAGCCTACACTCTTCTGTACAAGGACAGGCTGGAGAAGAGTGGAGCAGACGCTGTTCAATTTGTGCACCAGTCACCACTTTTATTGATCATGAGACCATCAGGCACTATGGAGCAATAGTAAGTACTTTTAAGTAATAAAGAGGTTTGATATTGAAAGGGAATCAAAGAGTTCACCTTGTGTGTACCACATTAAAAGGCGTTAAAAGGAATATTGTGGTACGTTAGGACACTTCTGTGATATGGAAGGCAGACAGAAGTCAAATGCTCATTGGTTTGTTGAGACATCTGTCAGTCTATGGCACATTTTAGAAGGAAGATAAGCAAAAATGATGTCCCCATTGGACAACAAAGCTGAGTCTCAAGCTCAATTATAAAGGAATAACCTTAATTACAGCCATATTTGATAGTTAAACAATATATGAAAATGTGGCAACTTGGGTCAAACTTACTGAAAGATATTAAAAGTGACAGATCATCCAGCTCCCAGCTGAGAAGAGTTGTAGGACTTTCTGTAAATGAGTGCTACATGAAAGCACATGATAGTTTGTATAGCAGTTGACCAAGATCTGAGGTCTGCTAAATTTGGCAATTGTTACACTTAAAGAAAACAATTCTGAGCCATCAATGTATGAAATAGGTCAATGCTTTTCTGACCTTATACCTGACACATGGCAGTGTAAAGATAAAGAAACCTGGTGAGACCTGTGCTTCCACAAAGTAGTAACTCTATCCCTCTTGGACCCTGTATTAACATGATGTCTTTGTTGTGGGCACATAAAGATTGATTGGGGGCCAGTTTATTGTCATGTGACCGTTTTTCTAAAACAATACAGACTAATGATTTCAGGACAGTGGTGGAGCGCCAGAGCCAGGTCCCAGCTGCAACTTCTGCAACCCTGGTAGTTCTCCTGAAAATGCCAAGTATCGGCATTGGTACTCGAAAAGTATCTGTGCATCCCTAATTTTATGTTCCCGGGGACATAAAATTAGGGATGGCATCCGGGTTGGCTGGCTGGCTGGATCAGGCAGACGCGCCCTCCAATCAGGCACTGTAGAGGGCCGCTCGCAGTGGCCTCGGAAGAGCGAGCGGCCGCCCGATGACAGCCGGGTGATCGTGTTAGGGAGAGGGAGCCATGGCTACGTTTAGCGGGGGTCGTGACGGCGCCCCCCCCTCAGTCCTGCGCCCGGGGCAAGTGCCCCCCCGGTTGTTACGCCACTGTTGGGGGCCCACCCATGCCCTATACCAACCAATGTCTTAAAGCAAGCCTTGCTACATGTTGCTCAGCCCCTTTTTACCAGCTCTCTGAAATGTGCCAAACACCAATTCTTAATCTCATCTAAACTTTGAGAAGGATGCCAGCTTCATTTTTACCACTAGTGTCCACGTATTAAGCACAATGTTTTTGTGCTATATTATTTTATGAGAAGAATATACGGTGTGCTAATCATCCTACAGCGCTTTTACGGAACCCTGGCTGCAAACAATGACATGCTTCAGTGACCTGAATGACTTGCAAAAGCTATCTATATTCAGCTCTTCCATTTACACTCCCCTTAAAAATGAGCCAGAGACGTATATTAATAGCAAAAAACTACCTGTCTGTAGTATGATGGCAACAATTCTTTCTCCATCAGCAGAGGTGACATGGCAATGTAAATGCTGTCTATAATCATAATAGGCCATTACCTGCTGAATAGCAAGTCTGGTGCTGGGCAAATTTCCTCAGAAATAAACTGATTGGGTAATGCAACAATACCCCCAATTATTTAGAAATTATTTTATTTGACATGCCCCGGGCTATTCATTCAGTTTATACTCCGTGATAATGCAGTATAAAAGAAATTCATATTGTCTTTGTAAATATGTTCTTTATTTAACATGTTCACGACTAAAAAATAAAAAAGTTAATCAGTTTGATTTCTTTTTAGCCAGATATATGTCAAATACTGCATGTGAATACTTCATATTTGCTATTTGCAGCCAGCAGGTGGTGAACTTGAGCCTCTCCCTAATTCTGCTGAGTCACCTAATACTGTGCTGTGTCATTCAAGAACACACACAGATGAAAGATAAGACCTAACAGGAGTGGGTGATCTCTGATTGCATAAGTAAGCTTATAGGGTAGAATTTGGTCAATTTGTTTCTTCCAAAGGCCTACAGCGGGTGCCGAGGGGTCCTTCCAAGTGAGAAAATGAATATGCAGGCCTTTAATGTGAAAGGAGGAGTGAATTAAAGCCACCAGAGATTTAATAGCTGGGGGCGCATAGTATAGGAGAAATGGGGCACCCCGGCCTGGTGGCAGGATGAATTGGAAATTGTGGGAAATATCAGCATTGACTCTAATTTTGGCAACTGTTGAAGTGTACATGACCTTCACCCAGCAAATGTTAGGGTTAAAACCACATTGTTAAGGTATTTACATCAAGTAGAGCCATTCCACACTATGAAATGCATTGTGTGAACAATATCACTTCCCTCCTCTCAGTGTTTTAGTGTGAGAACTAAACAAATTTATAAAAAGTCTACCAATGTGGAGTCTGGCAGAACATTTTGAAATGAAGCCAGCCCGATCACTTCCTTTTAAGAAGCTAATATATCTATTGATTGATTCGCATCATCTATATCTTGGATAAAAGTTTGGCATCTGCATTAATAAAGCTAATGGGCAATACAAATGTGTTTTTTTTTCACTGGGAATTTGGAGACAGCCAGTTCTACCTCTTTAACTGAGAAGGATATGTCCAGGTATGATCTAACGAGAGCATGCGGTACAGCTATTGGGCAGACATTAAGTTCCTCATCAAAGTAGGCAACCTTAGAGTTATATAAGTCAGAAACAAACAGGGCTATTCACTAAAGGGTGAAGAGTTTGGAGAAGGTAGGAGAAGTGAACAGTCTAGGCCAAAATAGCGAATTTGGAACAATTCTCCAATTCAGCTCACTTTCTAGTTCAGCTATGTTGTCCTAGATTGTTCACGTCTCCTGCCTTCTCCAAACTCTTCACCCTTTTCTGAATAACCTTGAAAGTTTGCAAAGGCATCCAGGAGGACGTTGGTACCGGTCAGTACTGGTTGGAAAAATGTGACAATCTTGGAAACATAGGGGTTTTAATCTGGTTTAATAAAGTAAGCCAATAGCTTGCCACCTTTGTTACAAAATTCAAACCATTTTTGTGGAGTATGAAGGAGTTTTTTTTTTAAATTAGATTAGGAAGTTATATATCTTGAACTCTCCTCTCCCCTATTCAGTCCCTACAAATATCAGGGGTAGGATTTGTAGTATAACAGGTTTCTGCTTGGGTTACCTTTCTCTTTTCTAGTAATGAAAACTGTGTCTTTTTTAGTAATTTTTAGTAGATAGTGCATGTGTGAGTTTGGGTGTTACTGAAGAAATGCATTATGGGTATTTCCAATGCTGCTGAATCTTCTAATACTGTGTTGTGTCATTCAAAGTCCTGCTATTTAAGAATATTTAAAACACACAAAGATGAAAGATACGATCAAACAGGAGTGGATGGCCTCTGTTTTCAATGGTAAGCTTATAGGGTAGACCTTGGTCACTTTGGTTTTTCCAAAGGTCAAGGGAGGGAGGTAAGGTGCCCTTCCAATTAGATAGGATGGCTTTTTTGGCATAGAAGAAAAAGATCAGGCAACCTATGCTTGTTCTGTAGGAGAATAAAACACACACCCACTGCAGGGTCCTTGCTGCAGAGGGTGGGTGTTTTTTTTAGGGTAAATACTGTTCCACATAGTTGTGACTCACCATTGCCAGACTGATATAAAGTCAAAGCAGGAAAAATATTGATCTAGCTTTTTCAAGTAGATTTCCTCATTTAATTGACAATTAGGTGCAATCACACAGAGTAGTGTAAGAAGAGTTTATCCGTATTTAATTTACATGTACTTAGCTGACTGCTGACACTTGAGAATGATAGAGCCATAGCAAACTTGAGCAACAGTCTGTCTAAGCCATTCATGTTTCAATCAAACAGCAAATTAATCATTCAAATCTAGTAAACCTCCATTCAACATGGGCTGAAATATGAGTATTGATGGTCCAGTCTGCATTCACCCTATTTATCTTGAATGTAAAATTTCATGACCCACTAAAATTCAGTTCACAGTGTTTTATGAAAAATAATGGCTGAAATTGAATGTCTTAATTTACATTTAATGCAATTAAGAATGGTTTAAATTATGACTGATGAACAGCACGCACACATGTCAGTCAGTTTCATCAGTATAAATTGAAGTCAGTGTCAACGAAAGCTCAGCTGATAAATCCCACTTTATAGGAAATTAAAGGAAAATAAGGAAATATCATCTTGCAAACTGCTCTAGAGCTGCGTTCAATGCCGAAGGAACAAAACGGGGGGGAAATGGTAATGTTTATTGAGAAATCTGTAATTGTACAGGGATTGTTTTTTAGTGGGTGGTACATTGGGTAACATTAGAGGTCTAATAATTAAATCTGAACTCAAGGCAGATCTAAAAGACGCAAATAGTGCAGCTTTGTATTCATTAATACATTCTAAAAAAATATGTATGGCAAGGTATGCTATATAAGTACTTGAATTTGACTTAGTATCAGCTTGTTGAAGTCCCTATATAGCAAAAATCAGCCTTGGAGATGGAGAAGCAGCAAGGAACATGCTGATGGGAGTTGAGATCAGGGTGATATAAACAAGGGCACATCAGTCTGCTGCCTCTCTTTTCACTGTCCAGTTACAGGCTGGGGGGCAGAGAGGAGACCTGTAAGTGTTACTGAACTGAAGCACAGTACAATTTGGTCCCCTGCCAGGCAAACAATGTTGTGCTGTGTTGCATAAGTGTGTACATTTATGGACTGGATGAACAGAAATACATATGCTTTGGCAGGTAATACAGCTCTCTTATATGGATTTCATCAGTGTATTTAGCTTTAATCAACTCTTTTAGACTTTTTGTTATAAAAATATGTTCCGCACTACCCATTACCACAAGATAAATCCAATAAACACAAACAATAACATACAAATCTTATCAATTCAATTATTGGTTTCCACCACCATTACCTCATTAACTCTTTTAGAACTTTAATTACACATAGGAGTATGCTATACTATGTTTTCTCTTATCTTTCACCTATATTCTACAACAGTTTACTGCATACTTATAGACTATCCTCTAACCTTGAAGGTTTTAGGTGCAGTCATGAGGTTCAAAATCACTTCCCCAGTCTCCACAAATGTCTCCTATGGGAGACAGGCAGACAAATGGATTTATGTCTCAACAGGACTCTGGAGTCCCTGGCCACCACTCCACTACAGGTTATGCACCTGGCTAAGAAGCCACTGCAAGTAAAGGAATAGGATAGGGTGAGAGAGTAGGCTTGAGTAAAGAGGAATTTAAAGGCGGGGAAGCAGAAATGTAAATGTAAGGAAAGGCAAATATAATGCCACACTGTTTTTAAAATTAATATATTTGCCACTGAGCACCAATGCACTGTTGTTGATTCTGCTGAGTTCCAATAGACTATTAGTGTAAATTGTATTAGTTATACTTTTATTTTATATTATATCTACAAGTTACTGATCACACTAGCGTCCCATGATCTGCAGATCAGAAAATTATTTCAGGGGTTCCTCGAGATCTGAACATGTTTTCAAGGGTTCCTCAAGTGTAAGGAAATGCAGTTCTAGAGAGGCCTTTTTTACATTTAGTATGGCCCAATTATGTCTGGGCGAATTAGGGGAATATTATGGCTGTAGAAAATTATTTCTTATTGTGATAAAAGTGCTTTTTTCACCCGTGGTGAGGAAGTTGCTGTGCACAAAATATGTCCCAAAAGTTTGACCATCTGGGGCAAGTTCACACTATTCCACACACTGACACACTGAGTTGCAGTGTGTGGTATAGTTTGCTTAGTGAGGTCCCACAGGGGGTTTTGTAATGCACAAGTTTTCTTTGTGCTCTAGCAGTGCCTGGCATTGATCAGTTGTGAAGAAGTACTAATTTCATACACAAACATTTTAGAATAAGTTTCTTTCATTTACAGAAGTTTTAATAGAGGTAAGATATTTTTTGGGCTTTGGTCCGATTCTGCTAACAGAACCTTGTGACTGCCTTGGTCTGGGACATGCCATCTGAAAGTTCATTTGATACACATGTGATTGAAAGCCTGTTTTGGAGCATTGCATTCTATACTTACAATGAAGCTGGTTAAAAACCTGCTTTTAGAAGATTAAAAAAACTTAATGTAAATATAAAGAATACCGTAGGAGACTTTTTGGGAAAATGGTTTCCCTTCTTGGGTGAAATTTGATTAAAAAGTTCTAGGCTTTGTTCTTTATTTATAGGGTGTATTTTGTGGGGGGTGGGGGTGTTTTTATGGTAGCTTACATAATTTAATTTACAGGGTTATTCACAAAAGTGTAAAGAGTCAGGAGAAGGTAGAAGAAGTGAACAGTTCACACTTGAAAGCCTACCAGAGGCCCAACCAGTTACTGCATATAAACGACAATTACTTTTTCATATCCTGCCACTTGGTGTTAGATCACTTTGTTTACCCAATAAATTATATAGGTAGATAACATAAGGAATGGGTGACGTTTTGCTCACATGCCCTTAATCTAATGGTAGATTTTATTTGCCGATTTTATTTGCCGATTTCAGAAAACATTTATTGAAATGTGATCAAGGGTCCAAGGGCACTGTAGATAGTTCCTTTTCCATTATTTGAATAAAATGGTCCCCTTACATAAAAACACTGTACAAGAGGTTATTACATAATATGAGGAACAATGTTACAATTTTAATTATCATAAATTAGGAACACAATATACTCTTTGTGAAAAAGATCCATAAACACACATTAACTATAAACTTAGAGAGATTTTACACAGTTTGCAAGGTAATGCACAAGCAAGTTTATCCTTTAAGTTCTGCTAGCAAAATGGGTACCTGAAAGAGATATAAATTCAGCTAATGAGAAAGCTAAAGCAGTGAGCTTGGTGGGTCAAATAGAATTACTATACACATAAAATAAATAAGGAGCTTAGCAAAAACATTAGGTTTCTCTATGCATATTGTAATCAATCATAATAAGTTGGATTGCCTCGATCCTGCAGATTCACCTGGGAATTTTACTCAGTGATCCAAAATGAAATACAGTTTTGACGTGTGGGCACAAATAACAATGAGCTAATCTGGAAAAACTGTAAATCATTTAGCAGTGTTTGTGGCTTTATATGTATCCAAGTAAATCTAAGCAACTACAAGGCATTAAGGGTTTGTTGGTAATAGATACTGTGTTTCACTGACATAATGCAAAAGAAAAATCTGCTAACTGAGACAATCAATCTTTTTTTATGTAACTGAATTATTAATTTCATAGTATAATGCATACGATGAGGCAGAATATAGGACTGGAGGCCTTTTCCTTTTTTTAAAGAAGTATTGACTATAGCACCACCATTATGTAAAAGCTTGTATTCTGCAATTCACATAACATTTTTTTAAAGGCCCGCACACTTTCTGCCCTTAGAATAATTGGCCAGTCAGTGTTTGCCGAGGTTGCAGATTGCTTGTAGACCTGACAGTTACCCAATGGCTATGCTAGATAGGCAATGATCTAATTCTTATGGATATTGTAAGACCAATTAAACCTAGATATTTAGTTCTGAGTAGTGTCAGAAGATGATTGCTTGCTGGCCCCTTGATGGTAAGACCACTCTGCATACAATTCTATTGGGGTGGGATACAACAAAGACACACCCTGAGGCTTATACAAGCACTAGCGACTCTAAACTTGTGCTGGTTTCTCCATACCTCAATATAAATAATCTGACAGGTAATGGACAACAGCCCTGATCAGCCTAACAATGATGTAGCGTCAGTATTACAGGCCTCCTTTGTGGTAAGGACAGGGCCGCCATTAGAAAAAATAGAATCCTGTACAGCCTATCTGGCAGGGCCCCCTCCCCACCCCTCTTGGAGACCTAGAGGAGAGGAATGAGGTCAGAGGTCATGACTAACGCAGATTGCAGGGAACATTGCCAATCACATGTTGCCCTGTGCCCAGCAGACTCTCCAGTTGCTGCTTCAGCACACACCCTGGGCGGGGAGATTCCCTCACGCATCTGGCTGATTGGTGGCAGCTACTGGCCTTCTCATTACCAGGGTCCAGCCATATTGACAATTGCTGCTTTGAACTGGGAGGTAGTGGGTGAGGTCAGGAGCTGATGGCATGGCAGGAAAAGGATGGTGGCACACCACTACTGCACCAAGGAATATTGTACCCTTTGGGCCACCATCCTTTTCCTGCCATGTCATCAGCTACTGAACCCCCTCCCCCCCCCCACTACCTCCCAGTTCAAAGCAGCAAATGGCAATATCAATATGGCTGGAGAAACAAAACGAAAACTGGTCCATGAGGCTGCAAAGAGGCCTACAGCAACATTAAAGGAGCTTCGGGAATTTCTGGCAAGTAATTGTATACTTCATTTAACAAAAATCTTTCATATTCTTCATATGTCTGGCCTGTGGGGTAGGGCGGTCAAGACGGAAGCCTTCTCTTGCTAAGAAAAAGCCCGGCTACAAATGCCTACACCAAGCCTGACAAAAGTATATGCGAAAATGTGTTATTGTCTGATGAGACCAAGATTGAACTTTTTGGACAAAATTTCAAAGAGTATGTTTGGCATAAAAGCAACATTGCGCATCACCAAAAGAACACAATACCCACAGTGTGCTTCAGTGGTGGTGGTAGCATTATGCTTTGGGGTGGTTTTTCTTAAGCTGCAAATAGGGCTTTAGTCAAAGGGGGGGAACTTATGAACAGTTCCAAATATATAGTAAATATAGAGTAATTTTGGCACAAAACCTTTAGGCATCTGCTAAGAGGAATTTCACCATTCAGCATGACCCAAAGCATATCTGCAAATCAACAAAAAAATGGCTTTTCCAGAAGAAGATCAAAGTTTTGGAATGGCCCAGCCAGAGTCCGGACCGACCAGAATCCAAATAGAAAATCTCTGGGGTGACCTGAAGAGGACTGTGCCCAGGAGATGTCTGTGCAATCTGACAAATTTGGAGTGCTTTTGCGAAAAGAATGGGCAAAAATTCCCAACGCAAGATGTGCCTTACTGATAGACTCCTACCCTAAAAGACTAAATGCTGTCATAAAATCTAAAGGTACTGCAACAACGTATTAGTTCAAGGGTGTGCATATTTATGCAACTACATTATTGTAAGGTTTTATTTGTATTGTTTCCCCTTTAAAGTTTTCAGTTTGTTTTTAATTGAATTGTACAGATTATAGGTCACATTAAAGATCCAGAATATTCTGAAGTGATTTATCGTGATTTTTTTTTTTCATCTCAAAAACCTGACATTTTTAAAGGGGTGTGTAGACTTTACTAGGTAAGTAACTGACAACAATAGGTCTATGAAATATCATGTGTCAAATAAATGTGTCATCAAAAAAATATAAATGTAAAAAAGGTTTAATTTACAACATTTTAAAAGGAAATGGGTGATGTGTAAAGTTATATTTCAAGTTTATGTAAAACCAGAATATCTTCCCCTCATTTTCTGTCCCAGAGACACAACAGGATGTAAGAAGATATCGCTCCAAAGCAAAGGGATACCCCCTCCTAAACAGTTGTCAGCAGAACAATTTTATCCATTTGGATATTTCCCTTAACCTCCTGTTTCCATGCTAGCTGAAAACTATTAGATTTCCCATTACTCTATATACCAGAGACAACAGTCAACAAAACAGATAGAGAGGGTGAATTTCCCCAATTGGGACATAGCAAGGGAACAAAAAAAACAACATGTTTTTAGCACATTCAAAATCCTAAAATCCCAAATACCCAAAACTAGCAAATACATTTTTTGGGCTTTATAAAAACTTTACCTGCCCTAGACACATGTTAATAATGATTCCCTTTGCACAGTCTGTTCTCGCATAATTATGTTTACAAAATTAGTCACAACAATGAACTGTTTTCTTCAGACATTTTCTATCTAATTGTTCAATCTACTAAAATTAGTCAAGTGGTTGTTTGTTGCCCTGTGAGACCCCTTTTCATAGCTCCTACACTCCATCATTTTTACTCTTTTTTTTTTTTATAGAGAAAACAGTCAGAGGTAACCAGTTTAGGTGAAATAAAGTAAAGATAAAAGTCATGTATGGTAAATATGGCCCATGTAATGGGCCAAAAGGTATATACATGATATTAATGTTTGCAGGACACTTGAGAGTCTTTAGGCTTTAGAGAAAAGGGGCAGGGGAGTTGACTACATAATGTTATATATACAATTACACGCAGGTAAATCCATTAGAATTCTGTGGCATGGCTTTGTGGTACACATGAAACCTAAACAATGAGGACTTGATGCCTTTGATCACAGCATTAGATAATATCAGACAGTATCAAGTTGCCTATAGAATGTATGAAACATCCACAAGCACCCTGCGCAATACGGTAGAAGAAAAACTAGTTGGCTTTGTTGAACATTTATGGTTGCTAGCCTCTTACTCCTGAGGTAACAGTAGCACAAGGGTTGTCTAAAGTACACTGATGGTAAACCACACATAAATTTGCTGTGGAGAAAAAAATGATTAATGATAAATAGGATGGAGACCTAGCCACACATGTGCTCCTCAGTGCACAGTCTGGGCATGGTTCTGCACCAAGACACTTGCATGCGCAAGAGTTACATCATCCCGGCCTGGCCAATCAAGAGTCCAAATACACCAAACCCCTAAAAAATTATGAGAGACGATGAAAGTACCACCAACAAAGAGGAATACAGTGCTGGAGGGAATCTCTTGCAAAGTAAGTCTGCTATGATGTACTGATATACTGAGCATACTAGCACAATATGGCAAACAGTTCCAGGTGTGCTCAAAATTTCTCCGTTGTGGTAGTGATTTACTTCCACTTATAATAGACCACCCTTTGTCACGGTCTGATATCAGGCTCAGAGTCCAGTAGCATGAAACAGCAGGCAAATTCTTGGTATAACAGGCCGTACATGGGTAGCAGTATGAGCAGATTGTATCACAGAGGGAGCAGGAAGCAAGCTATTGGCAGGAGCACAATAATCAGGAAGTGCAGAGGCATGGCTAAAATAGGAAGTTCAAGGGAGGAGCAAGGAGTTCAGAGTTCAGCAGAAACTAGGTTTACCTGAGGATTACACATGGGAGGAGGCAAGGAGCTATCCAAGGTTTCAGAGAGGCTCAGCAGGTAGAGCCACTGCCAAACACAGCAGGGCCCTGGGTTCAGATCCAGATCCTGACACCCTTACAACATTGCTACATAGATAAAAGATGTACTTTAAATCAATCTAAATAAAGATCCCAGTAATAACTTGTTGGATGTGAGCTCATTCTACAATACCTGGAAACAAATAATCATCTACAGCAATGTCAGAAAAATTCTGTTGAGCTCAGGCATTTTGCAGGAGCAAAACAGATGGCAACTCTACTGTAGTAAAAGTTTAACTTGTTTTGACCTTGTTGTCTTCCTTCCACCGGTATTGTTGGCTGCAAGTCCTCCGCTGAACAGCTGTCAGGTGGGCGGCAATGTCCAAAGGTGAAAGATGGAAATACAGCCAATCCATTTAGCCATTGGATTGTCCAACAGAGCCTGGCAAGGCTCTTCGTCCTGTCTCATGCTGAGAAATGTCATTTCCACACATATTTGTATGAGATGACAAGTTATCAGTCGTCGTCAAGTAAGGCAACCGAGCTACATTCATAATGGCAGTTAAAATAAAAAAATGTCAGTGTTCGCTACAGAAGCGGAGGTAATTATACCATTTAATTTTTTTCTTTCTTCTCTCCAGGTTCTTATGTGAATAGCTTAACTTGATTTTAAAGAGATTGCATTTGTCCTGCTGGTATAAATACTGTGGACAGAGTATAAGTACTTGAGAGAAACTAATGAACCTTTCCTCACACTTCATTACCTCCAGTCTGATATGACTGAGCGTATGAACACTAATTACCCTCTCTTTCACAGGCATGGTCATAGATCTAGGTCTTAAAACATAATATTCCACATAGTCATACCGTAATGCCTTGCTGGGTTTTTTGTGTCCTTATTGAAATGTTAAGTAGATCTATTTCCGATCAAACATCAGAGAATAGAAAATAGTCACATTTCATGGGTAATTTCGCAAATAAAGGTTAAGATACAACTTTACTAGAGTAAAGTTGTAGAAACCCAAAGGTGGAAACTTTGATGTATTGTGATCTGTAGTTTTATTTTGGTATTGCTTAATGCATTGGAGCTATCGAGAGACCAGAAATGAAATGGCACCTAGTCAGGCTAAGATTAAACAAGAAGTTTTACCTTGTGTCATTTATCTTGTATTTTTTTTATTTCAAGGCTCAGTCAGCTAATTCCCACAGTATATATTGCTTTTTACCCCATGCTTTTGTGGCAAGTAGAAGCTTGCTAGTAGAAGCAGCACGCCCCCCCCCCC
>NW_017306545.1:731120-768003 GCF_000935625.1 Nanorana parkeri
CCCCCCCCCCCCCCCATTCCCAGCCATGTTTGGCAAAGGAGACAGACTTTTAATTGACAGCTCTTATCTCATGGTCCCTGACACAAAACAAGTCTCATTTTACAGTTCTAGTGCTTGTGCTGATTCCTTTGAGAGCATGCTTGGCCACTTAGTCACTGAGTATTGCATTGTGAAAGACATGGGGAGTGTGCATACGTGCCGCATACCTGGAGGTACCAGGTTTTTCAGTGGGGCAGCAGCATTCAAGGAGGGTTGCAGGTAAGTGTGCTACTGGAAAGCTATGGTACTGAAGCAAAAGAAGAAGGAGGGAATATTTTGTATTTAATTTGCTAACAGGTATACCTTGGGTTCAGAGTAAACGTTACCTTTTAGGCTTAAGGTAAAGATTACCTTTCCATGTGAAAGGTTAAGGCATTAACTTCGGGTTATGTTAAGGTAGACTAAACCCCAAAAAATGTAATATATTACAGCTTATCAATCCTTAGATGTTGTGGCTGCATTAGTTTCCTTTTTTGTTTTATTTGCACCTGGCGATGTTGCCAATAACACACTTTTCTGTTGTAGAACAAGAATACTCACTCACTGAACTGAATTTATAGCTGATAGCATTTATTGAGATATCAGTTCAGTGCACAGGAAGTTGCAAGGACACTGGAATTCTGGCAAAAGCAACAGGTATTGTTCTAAATTTGCAGAAAATGTATTTAACCTGAAAAAAGTATTGCAGCCACCAGATGAAAAGAATTGTAAACTGCAAGGGCTAACGGGGGTAATTGGATGAAACATTAGGGTTAGGCTTTAGGGTTAGTTTTGTTTGAGGATTAGGTAAAATGGTTAAATGGTTAACTGTAAAGCTGGGGGGGGGAGGGTTAAATATTAAGGCTCAAAGTGCCTGCACTGAAGTCAATTGCTCTGGGTCCCAGCCACCAAATACAATGTTCCTAAATTAGGTTTAACAGTGCTTCATTCATTTAAGCATCAGTTTCTCCTTGGCAGCACTCACATGCACAAATGAAATGCTGAAAAACATATTAGGCTGTGTTGTGGTTGGTTGCAACTCCACTTAATGTGTGGGGGGGGGGGGGGGTAAGTGTTTGAGCTATCATTCCTGTTTATTTGAAAACGTATGGTCATACATGACCCAGATGGACATTGACATGCAATGAAGCAGAGTGCATGGATAGGTAGAGCTGTGACCTGTGACAAGCAGATGCTAGCATGCCTGGAAGACAGTAAAAGACGGTGAGTCTTTCATTCCACCAGCATCTGCTGACACTTTTTTCAGTTTTGATTGGCTTAGCCTATAAGGCTCTATCTGTAAGGAATATATAAAAGCTGCATAACTCTTGCATTTTTTTAGCTGCTTTTGCGTGTTTGTTTTTGCGTAAACACTGTGCGGAAATTGCGCGGTTCCCTCTGCATAGAGGTGTCTATGGGACCATAACTGACCGACTCGCAAGCACAGCTGATAGTGACCCATAAACAGTGTACAAGAAATATAATACTGCAACTACCTGCCCAGACCATAACAAAGAGCTTAGATTTACCAGGTTACCTAGAACTCACTTTGAATAAGAACTCTGCTTCTCTGTAGAATCCCAGAATCCTATAAGCTGGCAAAATAACCCCGAATTGGTTTCATAAATAGCCAGTATGGTCACCTTGCCAAGCCTCTAATACTTTAATATATTTAGAACCTGTGTGGCCACTCTTTCTCAGTATTTAATGTCTGAAAATGTCTGAACCAGTAAAGAAATCAGTTCCCATGATGCATTAGATGTTTCTCTTCTGTTTTGTGTAAACTAGGTAAGCATCACCATGATGCATCGGCAATATGAACATAGACACAGTGCTTGCATGGTGTCACATATTAAACTCCACATTTACTGCTCTTACATGGTAATATTTAAAATGTAAACAGCAGGCAGTGGGCGGTGCAATAGCCAGCCAGCTATTGGCTATTTCAAATTTCAATATCCAATAGCAAGCTAGCTATTGCATCGCCTGATGTCAATCAGAAGAAGAACGGATCTGAGAGAGAAAGTGCAGCAGGCAGTGGGAGGGATGGAGGCATCAAGGAATCCCCACTGTTTCTTATGTATTCTGACAGTGGCTGCCGGCCGGTGTATATAATTCTGTACATTTTGAGGATGAATATTCAAACTTCCTGCAGCTACATAGGTCAATGAGGGCTTGTTTTAAAGCTTATTTATTGCTTGTAAAGAATGTGTATCTGAATGTCCATGGTCTGTCACAGTTCCACTTTAGAGTTCCACCTATAGAGTGGTTCATCTACTTCACCTAGTATCAGCACTTCAAATCAGACATAGGATAATGCCAATACACTTTCTTCCTCGGTGTATCAAGGTATACTTTCGATATGACTCTGTTACCAAGAGTCAAGACATGCTAAACATTTCCATGCTTAATTAGAAATATTATTTATGATACTGACTTAGACGTGAACTCTGATAATCCTACATTGTTAATGTGCTAATTTCAGTGCAGGTACAGCCAAACGTCTGTTTAACCTTTGGAAAACAGCGGGACCCAATATCATTGTCATGGCAACAGCCTTCTTGCCCAGAATGATAGCTTCAGACCTGACTTTAATTCAAAACAGTATTATGTTTTAACTAATCACAGCTAATAATGTGGGGGGAAAAAAGAGAAGACCTAGGCGTCTTGAACAAACCTGGAAGACAGGCAGAATATAATAAGGTAACCCCATTTAAGAGGAAAAAAAATCGAGCAGACCCAAATAGTTAAATTCATTTACTATGTGTCATGAAGACTTTAAATCCCAGCATTCAATTACTTAAAAAAACATGCATGAATAGCTAGAGAAAATGACATTCTCCAACAGTATTACATGGTCTCTGCGACACTGACAGCCTTTCTCTATTTGGAGCTCAGGGTTACTCCATGTGTAATTTCGAGAAGCGATGGCCAAGGCACAGCTGCTCTTTCACTGGAAACAAAATGATACAACCTCCTGCTTTCTATGGCAACAGCACTAAACCCTACAGAATCTGATCTGCAGAGCAAAACCTGCTCTTAATTAGCTCTTAATTAGTTTAATGCATTCTGAATTATGTGGAAAAACTAGAGTTATTTTAATCTAAATGTAAAGGTTGACATTCGAGTCGCGAAGAGTAGAAACTGTATTTTTTTCTTTTTAAGAGGAAAAACTGTTTATTGGATTTTTTTTTCATTCTTTGTTCTAGACAATGGAAAATGAAATTCAGTGTAGGTTGTCAGGTCTGCCATTTGTAACTGGATTTGTATTAAGTGTGTATCATGCAAGCAGGGCTGAATGCAGGGCTTTTATCAATTAGAATTGGGTGGTTTTTGCCCAACCCCCCTCCCCCCATGCAAAATATAGGTGGATGTTAGAATGGGGCTATGATTTGGTAGGAAACACCCTTGTAGAACATTTGCCTTGTTGCCTGTCCTGCAGGGGTGGCACAGTCAGAGGTGAGCTACACCTATCACAGACTTTGGATGCTCTCATTCCATGGATTACTATTATGTGCAAAATATTCCCCATCTAATGCAACCAAACATAAGAGCGTTAACTTTTGTATGTTTATACATGCAGTACTGTAAGCCTCTGGTTCCAACCCTTGTCTTTCTCATGCCAGAATTTCACTATTAATTTTGAACCTACTAAAGAGAATGTACATGACCCTCAGTGTGGGAATGGTACTTTAGTTTGGTTGTGGGATTATTAGGTTTGAGAATTTTCAAAGGGAACTAGAACAATTATGACTTTTTGCCCCATGTTTGAAAATCTTGATCCACTTCTACCTTGATCTCTTAGCTTCTACGCTGGTAGATAGAGCATTGAACTTAAGGCATCCTGTAACAAGAGAAATCACCTTGAGACTGACAGGCCTGAAAGCTTATACAAGTGACAGGGACTGTTGTCATTTGCACTGTTGGGGGCATTTGGAATAATAGCACCACGAAACGAGCATGAGCAATATGTAGTCCCCTGTCAAATAAAGCCAATTAATTTTCATCCAATGTGTAAGGTTTTCCAGAGAGAAATTCCACGATTTTGCCAGCGTTCTAGCTTGTGGAATAAATATTTATGTATGCACTTTCAAAGCTGACCTACCTGCAATATTTTGTGAGATAATATGGCAAAGATTGCAGACTGGGGGGTTATTAGCTGAATGTAAATTGCAGTGAAATTAAATGAAGTTGCAAAATATATAATGAGGTACAGGGACTTTCCTATTTTTGGAAATTTATATGATTGGATGTTTGAATGAACACAGCATCATTTCGCTTCACTGCGTGTGACCTCTAGTAAATCACCACATTGTAAAATATTCTTTCTGTTGACTTCTAACAGTTGTTAAATGTATTGGTCTTCACCATGCCATACGGCAAAATTTTTCATTAACTTTAGGTGATTATTCTTCTCTATAAGATAATAATGGGTGAGGTTATTAATCATTCATTCAAGAGAATTGTGATACTAGACAGGAAATGCTCATTAGAAACAAAAAGCAAATATTTTTTTCTCTGAGCAATTAATCTCACAGATAAATTGTGATAAATTACATAAAATAACATTTAATCCTACAGTTGTTTTTTACACAACTAATCCCGTGAGATTTAAACTAGCAAATGAAAATTATTTGTCAGGCCAAATGGGCTCTTTGGAGTCTTTGTCCCGTTATTACCCAGCCCCCCCCCCACACACACACACCTTTCCACCGCACAAGTCAGAGAGAATCTGTTCTGATTCCCAAGTGTCAGCAGAGAGATAGTTACGCTCTACAAAACAAAAACATTTAGGCTGCTAAAATCATGACTGTTGGAGCCCCCATTTTTAGTTCCCAAGAAAAACACACAGGCTGCGAGACATGGATTTCAACTGTCACAGCAGCCCTCTTTTTAACCATATAACAGATCACATTTTACGATCATAATAACCATAAATAACAAACCAAACAATAATGACCTAACAACTGTTGTTACTGTAAGGGGTCTTTGGTGTCCATTAGCCCAACTAAGACTTTTGGTAACTCTACCTCATGTCCCCAGCTGCACCTCCCACCGCCTTGGGGCAATTCCAGCATTATCTATGCCCGACTTCCCGAAGAGGCTAGGCCCCCATCTACAACTGCCCCCATCGGGAAAGGACCAAATGCCCCTCCCCATTTTTGTGCCCATCTCACAATTTTTTTTATTATCCCCAAAGACGCCTTAACCGACCAAACTGCCATGACAAACTCAGATAAAATGAAAATACCACCTGTAACCTGAAACAAGGGAGGGTGGGCAGGACAAATTGCCTCTTCCTCGGCTTTCCAGAAAGGACTCCCAAAAGCCCCTGCCACATGCAGTTCCTTCCCATTCAGCTTCTTCCCAGGGGACAATTCTTACCCACAGTCATGTAACCCCTCTGCTTAATATGTCTGGGTCTGCCTATTCATTATCAATGGAAATATGTACATGGGTGGGGCAATACTTTGAACAATCCAAAATAATCCAAAGTAGCCAACACAGAAACAGCCTTACAGCTGGCTGGCTGTAAGAGCGCTCCCTTCAGCCTATTCCCTCCTCTGCTCCAGTAATGGTATGTTTCTCGTGTCCTCACGTCCAATACACAGTGTATTGGACATGATGACTCGTGGGACCTTAGACCGCTGGAGCAGAGGGGGAGAGAGCATGGGAGGACAGGTATAACAGCCAATTGGCTGTGAGGTTTGGGTGAGTATAACTTTTTTTTTCCGCACCTAGACAAAAATGAGCATGTAACCCTTGCAGTGTGGGGGTAGGCCGACTGCAAGGGTTAAGCCATTTTTTTCTTCCCACAGATCTTTAATAAAAAAAACTGAAGATGTGCTATCAGAAAGCAATTATGTCCCTTGTGTTATTTGGTCACTAGTTTGCTAAGTATCTATGAACGTATTGTTCAGTGACAGCCCATAATACGGCTTATCCCTGCTCTGTATAACAAATAAAATATGGCTGAGTTGATGCTTTAGGTCTGTCTGTAGTTAAAGATATTTAAGACATGCTTTGTAATCCTCTGTAAACTGGGGTCAGAGTGAAACAGAACTGATTTACCACAAGACTTCATGTATGATTGGCATAATCAGCTACAAGACTGGGCCTGAAATGTTGTAATTAAATAGGAGGGCATTGTAGTTACCCTTCATTTGATTTGATATCCTTCCACCGTATGAAGCTGTCTGTTACAGGCAAACATGGCGGTGTAATAACAAGAAAGTTACCAGCCTGATTTTCTTTTATTACTTTCCTATTCAGTATCCTTGTTTCCCCACAAAGCATGGCGAATCGGCCCCAAACTGGCATTATACCTCAGCAAAATGTCGTTCACACTCCACTGGCTATTGATTTACTCTGTTTATTGAAACAAAATCATCTTGAGATGAACAGTTTGTTCCCTATTTCCACCGTTGTAGCTTTGCACAGATCCTCATAAGCTGGGCGAGCCCAAATTCAGTAGGACTCAATTGGACATGGCTCTCTAATCAGTGTGTGAAGAATTAACTAATGAATAATGGTTGCACGTTTCCACAAACTAATTAACCAGGGTGAGACTGAAACTAATGATTATATTTATCTAATATAATTTCACATCTGTTACTAGAGGTACTCATTTTTTTCCCCCCTTCTATGCGGTGTCCTCAGGAATTATTATCTTACCATGCAAAGATATTTTTTTAGATGAGAGGCTGGAACGTGCCCCCTGAGGCCTTGTCCCTTGTCCTTATTGTGCATCACAGTGGTATCTGTATACATGCTGGATTAGACCGTTTGTTTTATATATATAGATGTATGCTACTTTTACACCAAAACAATTTATTGTATGAGAAAATATTTTCCCCCATTTAACTGGATGTGTATTTGTTTGTTGATTTAGCATCCATTTATTTTATTGTACTCAAAAAATATACTCTGGTACTGGCTTAACCTATAAAATGCTCTGAAGGAACAACTGTTTGATTGCCCACAGCCACCAATCAGATGCTTCCTTTAATATTTTCAGTGCAGTGGGAAAAGATTATAGACTGGTTGCTACAGGATAACTAACTGTTCTCTCAAACATGTTGATAAATGAGGTTACAGCTGAAACAATGCCCAGCGATGGGCAGTTATTCTTACTGGATAATTCAAAGTCGCCCTATACTTTGCCCATGTAGGGCACACCAATGGTTATATTTGTCTTCCCTGTAAGGCCTCCTTTGCAACTGCGGCAAAACAAGGTGGTAGAGATGCATTTTTAAAGTTCCCTTACCACCTAACAATGCACCTCAGGGATTGTTCAGTGGACAGTACACATACTGTATGTGTAGTTGAAATATGTTGCGTTCTGGGGCTTTGCTGCTTGCCAACAGCCTCCATTCAAGTAAATGGAAACGCACGTATATAGGTTATGACACATTTGAGAAGCTCTCGTGAAGAGTCTACAAGGTGCTGTGGGAAAGACAGTGGAGGTTTCCAATATTCTAGAAAGCATAGGAAAGTTATGTAGTAAAGGATAGAATAGCTCCAGTAGCCACACAGGGCATTCAGCAATTGTTTATTAGTGTGCCTTACACATGCATTAAACAATATAGGCATGTTAATGGGTGTTCAGAATTTGTTAATCTTCAAGGCATGGTTTGGGTGATATTGTGAGATGAGGTGGGTGATGTAGGTTGGGGCGGAGTTTGTAGATGGCTTTGTAAGTTATTGTTAGTATTTTTAATTTTATACGTTGATCAAGTGGGAGTCAGTGGAGCGATTGGCAGAGGGGGGTGGCGGATGCTGATCTGTTGGTAAGGTGTATGAGTCTGGCAGCAGTGTTCATGATGGATTGAAGGGGAGATAGCCCTGCCGCACAGCGCCGACTACGACCTCACCAGCGAGGCACATCGTGAGGCACCAGCCATCATCGAGCAGTAAGTGAGGGGCTGGGGTCTCAATTTAGAACCTATTAATATTAGCAGAGGATAATTGTAAATCTATTGTCTGCAGTGTATTAGCAGTGTGTACTCTATATGTACTACATATAGAGTACACTGCAGCAATAGATTTACAATCATCCCCTGCTAATATTAATGGATTAAATGATCCATAGTGCATAATAGTACATAACATGTAGTTGTACTATGGATAATTTAACCCATTTATGTTAGCAGGTGAGAATTGTAAATCTATTGCTGCAGTGTACTCTATATGTAGTACATATATGCAGTACACATTCCCAATACACTGCAGCAATATTCCGAGATCTGAGGGGGGCTAGTTGACTTCCAATATCTTGGTATTACTGTCCTTGCGGCTGCATTTATCGGACCCAAAAGTCCTTTTTTCAATACTGAAATCGGACCATGGTGTAGTGACAACAGAGCGACCTCAGGTGTCTCTAATCTATGTACCCCTGTTAGCTGTTGTGCCACCTCACCGATCGATTTCCAGTATGTTCTTATCAACTGGCAAGACCACCAGATATGCAACCTCGTCCACTTTTCTCTAGTGCACCTCCAACACAACTTGGAATTTTTAGGGTTAATTTTATTTAGATTTAATGGGCATCTATACCACCTTGTTAGTACTTTAAAATTGCTCCCCTGGTTCGAAACAGAGCTACTTGACTTAAAGGTTAAAAAGAAAATCTTCTTCCACTCCTCCTCTGTGATTACATGTCCCAGTTCTCGTTCCCAGGCTTTAGTATAAAACTACATTTTTGATAGTAATACATTATATAGCTTGGATACCATATGTTTATCTCCCGCTTTATTTAAACATATATCCTCGAATGGAGATAGGTCTCTAAACACCCTATCTTGTGTACTAAGGGCTGTGAAAAAGTGTTTTAGTTGAAAGTATTCCAGCCATTTACCCTTATTTGGCTGGTTCGTGGGAAGTAATTCTAAGAGTAGACGTAGTCCTTTCTCTGTTATGGCTTGCATTATTGGAGAGTGTCTAGTGGTCTCCCAAATCAGGATTTTTCCTTTTCCATATGTGATTGTGTGGAAATGATTGTGTGAAATCTAATAGAGGGGTATAATTTAATGAGTATAGTTTCCCTAGATCTGGCGGTATGTGCACCCCTAGATACTTCAGCGCTTCATGTGCCCATGTAAAGGGAAAACTAGAACTCAATATTTATTTCTCTCCTGTGCATAGTGATTTACCTGCATTAATGCGATAATTACTAACTCTCCCAAACTTCTGGGTCTCTTCTAGGCTTAAGGGGAAAGCTACCCTTGTATTGGTAATATATAAAAGCAGATCATCTGCAAAAATACTTAATTTGTGGATCCTCTCATTTACCTTAATCCCCCAGATATCTCTATTCTGGCGTAGGGCTATGGCCAGATGTTCCATCGCTATAATATACAGCATGGGGGACAGCGGACACCCCTGTCTCGTTCCATTTGCAATTTCCAACTGGTCAGACAGTATTCCATTCACGCGTATCCTCGCAGTTGGATTAATATATAGTGCCATAATCTTTGATACCACTGGCACTCCTATTTGCTCCAAAGAAATTGTAATAAATTTCCAGTCTACCCTATCGAAGGCTTTCTCTGCGTCTAGTGATAGTAGACACAGAGCAGTACCCTTTGCATGTGCTCGTTGGATCAGTGAGATAGTGTTATCCCTCGCTTCTCGCCCAGGCACAAACCCTGCCTGCTCTGGGTGTATTATTTCCTGTAAATATGGTTGTAACCGTGACGCTAAAATGTTTGCGTATATCTTCGTATCTACATTTATCAGGGATATTGGTCGGTAGCTCGCACACTGTGTAGGATCCTTTTTATCTTTATGTAACAACGTGATATAAGCTTCTTGGCTCTGGCGTGGAAACCCACAACCATCGCCAATAGAGTTAAACACAGTCAATAATATCGGGCCAATTCTCCAGCGAATCGTCTGTACAAAAAACTCCTGTTAGCCCATCGGGTCCTGGACTTTTCCCCGACGGCATTTAATGTATTGCTTCCATTATTTCTTCCAATGAGAATGGGGTACCTAATTTATCAATTGCTTCATTATCTAATCTGGGAAGGGGTGTCTGGTGCTCATATTCTTATTGATCATTTTGTTCAAGCCTCCCCTCTTTTCTCATTATACTTTCCTGTAGATTGTATAAGTTGTTATAGTACTTATAAAATGCTTCAGCAATCTGTTCTGAAGAATTGACTATACCCTGATGTAAGCAATTCATTTTTGGGATATATGTGCGGACCTGTTTCTCTTTAATAGAGCATGCCAAGGATCTACTGCTCTTATTTCCGAATTCATACAAAGTTCGCTTGACAGAGTCCTTATATCTTTGGTATCCTAAATTTATTCTTTGGTGTAGTTCTGTTCTCTTTTGCTGTAGATTGTTAAAGACATTTACATCTACATTCTTTTTGTATCCCATGGGACACGAGTGTTCCTCGTATTACACCTTTCAATGTTTCCCGTTTTACTGGGAGTGCTGTGGTATCATATTTATGGTCTAGTATAAAATTTACAATACCTTTCTTAATAGCCTTTTTTGCGGTATCGTCCTGAAGTAAATTTTCATTCAATCTCCACATAGCTCTAGGCTTCATAGTATTCGGAGGTATAATAGTGAAAAATATGGGAGCATGGTCTGACCATATTTGTACTCCTATATCTGCTTGTATCTGCCAGTTAATTAAGCAATGAGAAACAAAAAAATAGTCTATGCGGCTGTAAGAAGAGTGTGTCGATGAATAACATGTATAATCCCTTACCTTAGGGTGTAATATGCGCCAAATGTCTACCAGCTGCAAGTTATGTAAGCATTGTTTTAATCTATTCAACTGGATATAGGGCATATGAGCTGTACCTTTGGACGTATCTAATTTAGGTTCCATTGATAAAATTAAAACCTCCCCCTTTATTGGGTAAATAAACATTAGCCAATGTATACTGCTTATTATATATTTTACATTTAACAAAAATAATTTTTTTTAGATGTTGATGTTGAGGAGCTTTTAAAGTGTGTTTCTTGGAGAAAAATAATTCCTACCCGCTGCACATGCATGTTATATAATACCTGGGAAGATTTTTGTGGGACATTAAGACCCCTAACATTTAGGGATCCAAACTTAATACTATTCATCAATCTTGTATTCCCTCTTAATCACTTTTCTTTTATACTGATCTGCCCTCCTCCTCTTCTCTTGTACATGATAATTTTCCCTTTTATCTCATAAAGAAATTGTCCTAAAATCATTAGTCTGTATTGGTTTTTTTTAATGTCACCTGTCCCTTTAAGAAAAAGTATCGATTATTGGTATCGGCAAGTACATGAGGGGAAGTACTTGTACTTGGTCTTGAAAAAGTGGTTTCTAGACATCCCTAATTAGAACATTAGGTATCATGCTCAGTTATTTCTAAAGGAAAACTCTACTTACATAAAAATTGGAATAACATATATAACTGATACACAAACTGTTCTGTATTTAAAGTATAAAATCTGCCTTTTTATTGCAGTCTGCAGCCAGCGATGATTTTCTAAAAGCTGCCCATACATTTACTTACTTGTAGGCAACAGTACTCATGTGATATGACTTACTGCTTTTTTCATAGGTCTGCACTGAGATTAAAGGAGAACTATGGGGTCAGTATTTTTTCCCATAGTTCTCCTTAGGGTAACGGGAGGACACCGCGAGCTACAGCTCTTGTTTTACTGAGACGCCGCAGCCGGAGCGGATCCCGACATGGACGTCGAGATCCGCCCAGCTGCGTGAGTGACAGCTGGCTCTGCCTATCTAGAGGCAGAGCCAGCTGTACCCGCCCCCTCCCCCGTCCGTTCTGCCAGTCAGCGCTGGCAGGTCGGAGAGGGGAATCCAGCCCCTCCCCCTGTCACGGCAGAGAGCCGTGACAGGATCGAGAGGTGAGCGAACCCGTTATGTGTTCGCTCACCTCCCGATCTACTGAGCCGACCTGTGGCAGTCTCATTGTCACAGGTCGGCTAGAACTATGAGGTGAGTGGAAATCACTCATCTCATAGTTCCTTTAAAAATAAATTACAGACATCCACTATAATGGTTTTTTTTACCTTTGATACGACATTTTAAAAGACTCTTGCATATGTAAAGGGATTTTGGGGTGAAGTTTTTCCTATTAAAATATCTGCAGGACAAGCGCAGATGGAGACCTGCAATTAGGTTTTTCCAAAAATCTTTGCAATGCAACAAGTTCACATGGAAGCAATTTTTGTTTCTCAACAATGCAAGTTTTAGTTTTGAACTGAAATCTATCCTCCTCTTCTCCCTGAGGGCCCTCCTGCATTTTAAAATAAATAGTATACCTACCTATTTTTCCAAAGGTCTTTTGCCCTCTTTGGTGATGCCACAGGACCTTCTTCTTCCTTCTGATGGCATACGTAGGTGCTCCTTACTGCAGAATGGAATGTCATTCATTTAATGACACGCGAACCATGTTCTGTGCTACAGTACTGTGAGCCAGGGTGAGTGTGATGACTTCCCTACAGGGGGTGGGCCCATGACAACCAGGGCTTACAGGAGTTAAATGACACTGGCCATCATACAACCTGACAACATCTACTGGTGGAAAGGAATTAGTGTAGGGGACAGCTTGAAGGTAAATATGCCTCTTTAGATCATCACATGCCTGGACTAGGGATTTCTCATTTTAAAAAAACAGACTTCCACTAATATAGTTGATGTTCGTTCTTCCCTATCTGGTAGGCAAATACCATTATTCCCTTCAATAACATAGGCTTTGGTTGAATTTCTCTGCATCAGTTTATTGTATGTTACAGTATGACTGAAAAAATCACAAAATGATCCAGAAATGTGACATATCTTACAGTCTCCCATCCTCCTCCACTTGCAGACTGGTGTAAGTGTGGCTGGTAAATTACTGTACTTTATTGTAGGGAGAGTCACCTTTCAAACAAGATCTACATCTCCAAGTACAATCTTATAAAAACTCTGCTGCACCATTTTTATTTTTTTTAATGAAGGGCAGGAGTAGATTGCGTTCACCTTTATGATGCCTTGACTGATGGAGATTGAGACATAAATAGCATTATATAGTATTAGTGATAACATTTCTCAGCAGGAAACACTGCTAGCATTTAATACCTGTAATTTATCAGTTTCAGCTGAGAAGAAAACAAGAGGTCTGTGTAGATGAGCTAACTCATGGAGACAAAAAACATAGCAGCTCCACTACAACCCATCCATACAATCCCTCTCTGGTGCTCAATCAGTGATTTCTATAAATGCACATATCACTAGGTCTGTCATGTTTGGAAGATGTAAGATGATCTAACAACTTACGATTCAATCCGAAACTAAGCACACAATAACAAGTGCTTTGGTTAGAATCCTTCTTTAACCTTTGCTTTCATGCCACACATCAGGAGTGATTCTGGCTGCTTACATCTTTGTACAACTAATTATATTTAAGGAAGAAACAACAGTTTACAGGTAAAGAGGGCCAGGGTTATGTTGTAGGTCAAACTTGCTGGAGCTTGGAATTGTGGATAAGGATTCAGCTCCATTCACATCTATGTGATGCTGGAATGAGTGCGATGCCGCACGCGATCTCACATTGCAGGTTGAAATGTTTTTTCTTAATGGTACCCCAATGCACCCAGCCATCGCATGTGCACTGTATCACATCACATTGCATGGTACCCTTTTATCTATTATTAAAAGGAACTTGCACTTCTTTCTGTGCGATTCAGCTTTGGTAGGCAGTCTCTTCTAATGAATGGGCTGCCCCACTGCAGCGCACCACAATGCACCCTGTTGCAGCTCTGCAATGTTGCAGTGCAAAGGTATAAACGAGTGCTCAGAATTAGATACCAAGGCACTATTAAGTGTGGTTTGCTATGGAGTATACTCTTCAGCATCCAAACATACATAAGTCATGTACTTAAAAGGAAAATGTGATTTCTGCTAATGTATTAGGGTCTATCTGACGGCTGTTAGAGATTTTACATGTACACCTCATGTGGGAATAAAACTGCATGAAGTGAAAACTAATATTACTAAAACACACAAAACGCACAAAGTTGTTTTTTTTTTGTAAATTCTTTATTTATGTAACCAGAGACAGATTTAATCACTGGATAACAAAGTATGAAAATAATTGCAGGACATAACAACATACAGGGTTATTCACAAAAGGGTGAAGGGTTTTGAGAAGGCAGGAGAAGTGGACTGTATATCCTCCACCCTGTATCTATTTGTTTCTGGTAGTTTGCCTTATTATATGACACAGTACTTCCCCCAATCCTATCATTTAAAAGTGAAATTTGGAACACACCTGCTTTCATCATCACATAATGCACTGCAGTGCCAATGCCAGAAGAGATGACAGGTGATCTCCATTGCTGTCTGAGCTCTCTGGTGACTGATCGCTGCTGCTCTTCAGGACCTATGAGGGCCCTTCCAGTAAACAGCCAATGTGAAGTGGCTGCCCCACTACTAGCCTTCCCTTTCACTGCTACTTTACTGTCCTATAGTTATAGGAGCACTGCGCACCAAACCGGTGGAATTATTGGATAAAATCAGGGCGGGAAGTGATCCAGGTTTTATAACTGGTAGCCCAGGAAGCTGTCAATTAAAGAAAATGACATTGCGTGTCAGTAAAAAATGCATCACATCCCAGTCTGGTTGACGACCAGTGGTTTAGAGGTTTAGGTTATGCCTAACTTGTTCAAAATAAGTGCTAGGTTTTGTAGTTATTGCACAATTAACAGTTAGGGTTAGGAGTTAGGTTTAAACCACATATTCACGTTTAGAAAGGGTGGCCTTTAATAAATATCCCCTCCGAGTACAGACAACCGGGTCTAGAACCTGCCTTTGCCATTTTCAGGGATCTCCCCTGTGACATGGTCCTAGTCAGTTCCTCTTCACATTGCACATGCACATCATGGCCCCATTCTTTCCTATGGGTAAGCTGTACTACGAGCAACTGCTGGAGGCCACTAAGAGTGGGACCGACTGGGACTAGGGATGCACCGATACTAGCTCAGATACCAGTGCAGATACTTGCCATTTTCATGAGAACTACCAGGGTTGCAGCTGGGACCTGGCTCTAGCGCTCCACCACTGTCCTGAAATCATTCGTCTGTATTGTTTTAGAAAAACTGTCACATGACAATAAACAAAAATGTATCAGTACTTGTGTCTTTAAGTACTTGGCAAGTATCAGTACTTGTACTTGCAAAAATGGTATCTGTGCATCCCTTTATATATGTTTATAATAACAAAATCATACATTAAAACAGAGATGTACAAATCCCAGGAGCTCCGTGTGCTCCTTACAAATGACAGCTGCCTCCTAACTTTTGAATTTTTCTCTAGTCTAGTCTTGAAGCTAGAAAAGTATCTGTACTTGTACTTGTACCGAGTATGGTACTTGGTATCGGTGCATCCCTAACTGGAGACCATGTCAAAGGGGAGATTTCTGGATCAGGGACAAAGGTAAGTATTAGACCATGCTGTCTGCACTTGGGGCGTGAGGGCATTTATGAAAGGATAATTTCACACAGGTGAAGTTATCCTTTAGGGGTCAAGCTAAAGGTGCCCACACACCTTACGATAATCGTACGATAATCGCGGGAAATCCCGCGACTGTGCGATTATCGAAAGGTGTGGGAGCCGTGCGACCTCTGCTACTGTAAGGTCGCACGACTTTTACCTTAGGAACATGTTCAAAAACCAGCCGAACATCGTACGTCAAAGCCGCACGGGCCGGGAGCGCACACTGCCCGTTCAGCATTGCGGTCATCGGAAGCCTGCCCCTCAGCGAGGCGGGCTTGCGCTCATCGCAAGTACGATCTGCCTGTCCAAGATAGGCAGATCGTACGTTTTTTTAATTACCTTACAACCATTGCAAGACAAGTGTCTTGCGATAGTTGTAAGGTGTGTGCCCAGCATAAGAGTTGGTTTTCCAGGTTGGTTGAAGGTTTACAGTAAGAATTCTGCCATCATTTAATTTTTTGGGTGTTTTCAGATAATTTTTCAGGTCTGTTGAAAAATACCACAATGATTTTTTCAGTGACAAAACATTTTACATACTACTGCTAGAAATATGTTTACACATTGAATGGGTACTGACAATAACATTACATGTATATTATTGGGGAAATTGGCTCAAAAGTGAACATAATGTAATATAGTTAAGGAACAACTGAACTAACTGGATGCTATCACATTTGACTTCTTATTTAAGGCAGAAATAGTGTAGAATTTGTTCAATCCCTCTTTTTCACTGGGCTAATCTGACAAGTACAGCTGGAAATACCCTGAAATGTATACAATTTACTCAGCAGCTAATACTTCACTAACAATATTTCATTTCATTAACTTCAACCTTATTTTCACATTTACATTTCACTTTTAATCATCCCAATGCACCATGTGCTTTCTATCAGATCTTTGTACTAAGAGTGTGTGTAATTAATCATTATAAACTGATTCTCCAACACCATTAAAATGCCATTGTGCTTTCCCATTAGGTGTATTCACAGATAATAACCAACACTATTTATTTTTCCACTTCACCGGCCATATTCCTCTCTTTATTTATGTTTGAATCTTGTATTGCAATTACCCACTCTGGTCATTTAAATTATTCTATTCACCTACCTTTAAAATTGTCCATTTTCAGATTTTTTTTATATCTTCTACTAACACACCTAAAAGCTTTACCTGTAAATCTGTAGAAAATTATCCAAAATAAAATATTATATAAGCAGCACAATTGAGACCTAAGACAAAAAAAGAATTAAGATGTCAATAACAGCTACGCCATTATTTAATATTTATATGATGCTGGTAGGATAATTAACCATCCATATCTTACTTAGGGTCACTACTGGTGAGACCTCTGCCCCATCCACATGCACTGTGTCTCTAGTTTACATTATGAAGCATACGGCAGGAAGTATGAAGAGTCTGTAATTGATATTAGAAACCAGAAGAGGATTTGACCACCTATCATCCAGAAGAAACTTTGTTCAAAAACAGATTACACAAAGTACTTATACAGTCATGTGAAAATATAAGTTCACCCTATAGAAATTGTTGACTTTTTCAACGTATTTAAACTGGCAAACATTAGATCTATATTCGATAAGTGACTATAGATAAAGGTTATAAACTGAACAAATGACACATAACATTGATAATGTGTATTCATTCTCAATACCTAAAATAACAAAAATTAAGATTTGTCACATGGAAGGTACAACCCAAAATTTACCACCATTTCAAATCCATCCAGAACCGTGTTAGAGAGTAGGCAGGTGAAACCTTTCTTATTCAAACCTCAGATATCTTGGGTCTGGTATTCTCTTTGCTATAGACGTGTGTGTGGTGGCATGTGAAGGTCAAAAAAGCACTCTAAATTTCACCATACATGTAACAATCTGACTGTGAAATCTGACCCAACAAATTTAAAACACAAAGTTGACTGATTCTGAAAGACGTCTCCAAGAACCTCAAAATTTAATCACTGGCTCTGAAGGCAACTCATGCAAAATTTGGTGTTAAAGAGCATGCATCTACAGACTTTGCTGTCCCAAAATGAACGTTAGAGTAAGACTCCAGTTTGACATTGTACATACAGGCACAGGCCAGGTTCTCTGAAATAATGTGCTGTGGACTAATAAATCAAAACAACAACAACAACAACAGTTTTTTGGCCACAATAACAATAGATATGTTTGGTGTAAATTGAGAACAACATTTCAGCAGAAGAACCTAATACCAATTGTGAAGCATGGTTATGAAAATGTTATGTTTTGTCCGAGTGAGCAATAACTGTGCTGAGCACCGTTTACATCTAAGCTGATCTTCTGCATAACATTAACCACTTGAAGATCGGTGTGTTAACTCCCCTTTCTGTCCAGACCATTTTTCAGTATTCAGTGCTGTGGTACTTTGACTGACATTTATTTAGTCATGCAACACTACTGAAATTAATTTTATATCATTTTTTGGGGACACCTGGAGCTTTCTTTTGGTGGTATTTTTTACTATATAACGAAAAAAGTACCGAAAATTTTGAAAAAAACCCTGCTTCCTTTGAAATGTTATGTAACATTTATTATCAGCCCCATTTTTGGGTAAAATATAAAAGACGAGGTCACATCGGGTAAATAGACACCAAACATGTCAAGCTTTAAAACTGCGCGTGCCTGCAAAATTACAAAAAACGACGACGCCAAAAATTGCCAATAGGCGACGTTTTTAAAAGCTTTTACCGCTCATCAGTTTAGTGTTATCAGTGATTGATGGCCCTAGAATTACTGCTCTCACTCCAACATTTGCAGTGATATGTAACATGTGTAACAATGGGCGCAATCGTCATTTCGCATGTAGGCACACCCGACGCATGTTTGCGTATGTATGTGGGGGCGAGGACTTTAACAAATGTTTGCGTTTTTAAAAAAAAATTATATGTGATTCGATTTATTTTATGCTTCTTTAATTTTTTTAAAACGCCAGAATGCTTGTATATAAACAGCACATTTTTGACAGTTTCCCCACTCATGCACGGCGCCCACCCATCTTAAAACGCCCACCTGCATCTACAAACCTCCCGTCCAGCCGTTTAGGTGCGGCCAATGGATGGAAGGTGATTAATATGCTTTGACTTTTTCTTTGAGATCCAAAAGCCTTTATTACTTTCCAGGTGTATCAAAAGAAAGGGTGTGAAGTTGCTTCTTTTCTTAAAACAGCCACAACCTAAGTAGAAAAATCTTTCCCCTATCAATACACTTAGACCCTTGCTCACTGTGTGGAAGAAGTGGCCTCTCTGCAGAGGTCCAACATGCATCCTGCTGAGTCAGAGCTGGAGCTCTCCAATCAGCAGAGAGGATGAAGTTTGCTGATTGCAGAGCTATAGTTCTGACTCGGCAAGGGTCAGGTCAGACATCTGCAAAGTGACTACTGGGTTCACACAAAAGCAGGGTTCCTTCTCTGCATCATGTTGGCATAGGATATCCTTATTACTCAGGCTGCTTTTATAAAATACAACTGTAAGACTTTACACATCTTTTGTTTTGATGCACCTGGAAGATAATTAGCTGATTTAAAAGTGAAGGTTCAGTTGGGCTTCATCTTGTTGTATTTAGTGATATCAGCAGCTCTGTATTTTAAGACAATGTTCTGCTTTTCATTTAGACTGGAGTTCTTTAAATAAAAGAAGAATAAAATTACTCTTTACATAGTTTTACACAACTTACATAAAATTGCTGATCCACTTCCTTTATTGATATTAACATGATCCTTCAGCAGAGATTTTTTCCCCCTAACTTGCCTGTGTTCTGAAGAATGTGGAAATCTTTATTAAGTGCTTCCAACAGCCCACCTTCAATCATCCCCCACTGAAGTGTAATTGTTTTTAGATGCGTCTGTTCTAAAAGACCGTTTTTAGAATGTGTGCCATTAACTTGCACTGTGTAAAAGACTTGATCTGTTCTTTAAATGTACCATAACCGAATGATGTACCTAGAGATAATAAAATATCTCTTTTGTTATTTATGTTTTAAAATATTTTATAATAGCAGAAGTGCACTTTGAGGCAGTGCAATAATAATGAAATACAACAAGCTCTTGATGGTTGAAGGCACTCTGGCACTTTACTTCTTAGTTTACAGGACACTTGGGGCCCAGAGCTTTTCTTGCTGTACTGAGCATTCTTGTGCATTATTACCTACTAAATGCATACTCTGTTGGGTGTTATTGCTTATTTACACTACTCTGCAGGCTTGAAATATCACACATTCTATCTCAGCTTTAAAATCAATCCCGTAAGTCTAACATTTTATCTGTATTGATTTAGGGGGTTTAATTATTGAGCTTTTCTTGCGTGACCTGATGTGTGAGATTTTAAAATTATTTTGTACCTTAATTACATGCTGCTGATATTGGTAGGAGAGCTGGGTAATTGTAGTGCCCTAGTGAAGAATATGGGAATAGGCCATAAACAAATATGTATTGATCAGTAATGATGGAGTCTCTCCTGAGGCAGTCATAAGGATCTCCTTCAAAATGGTGAAAAAATTCTGCATGCTTATACCAGATTTAGATTGCAAACTAATAAGATATAAAAGGAGAAGGACTGTGCAGCATATTTCTTGCTGCTTAGAAACTGTAAGTCCATGCGTATCCTGCCAGTTGACAGTTTTGACCATGTTAATAATGTTAACATTTATAAAGTATTACATTACTATTTTTCTTCTCCCACCTCCTCACTTTTCTGCATATTGTAAATGTATTAGAATTACAATACTATCTACAATATACTGTATATGTCATTATCAAAAAAGACTAAGAGGAAGTATAATAAAAACCGTATACTGTGGGCCCATTCCTATTTGTTTTCTGCAGCTTTTGAATGAAAACTGGTCAGAGGGGGCCTCATCTATAATCCTTTGTTTCTCACTATAACTTTAAAGTAACACGTTGATTGCTTAGTGGTATCTGAGAGAATACATATGTATACATACCATATTAATTTTTTTTGCTAATTAATGGCTCAACATAGCAAGTTAACATAGTTCATGAGATGCTGGGTTCAGAGTACCTATACAGAGGAAGCATACACCAAGAGAAGAGCCTTTTTCAGTTTATTTGATATAATGAAAACGTGAATCCTGCTGGATTTAGCATTAGGGATGTGCTAATCAATTAGTACAAGCCAGAACTCACAGTGAAAATGGCCAGTTTGCTCTAAACTGAGCAGAAAGAAAATAGCCACCAAGCTCCATTCACTCTCTGAACTTGTAAAAGTAACCTCAGCACAAGATACCCAAGTAAGGAAAGAGTATACTTCCTTATTAGTAGCAATGGGTACTAGGTTCAGGTCAACCAAAAGTTAGAATCCTAGTTAGGCATCTGGTATGGATTTCAAAAAGGGGTCGCACACGAAAAAAAATAGGGTCCCCATCAAAATCCATACCGGACCCTTATACTACCTTGGGGTCTGGTATTAATTTGTAAGGGGGACCTCACACATTAAAAAAACTGCATGGGGTCCCCACAGGTTGAACTATGCAATTTTCTCTAATGATGAGCTAGAGAACAGGGATAGACACAACAACATTCGCATCAGGGGCTTGCCGGAGGCTATGGGCCCACAGATTCTGATCCCAACTCTGCCAGGCATATTTAACTCTTTACTGGGCTGCTCCCCAGACCATCTTATCCTTTTTGATAGACACAGGACATTGGGCTGAGAAATCTTGATCCTAATGAACCGCAAGATGTTATATGACGCATGCACTATTTTGGCACATAAGGGGGACATCATTTCTACTGGAGGCCCTGAAGGAACATGATATTCATTACCACTGGGGCTTTCCATTCCAGCTTCAGGTCCACCACAACCGACAACTGGTGATTCTATGAGACATCTTGGAACTTTCATCCTTTCTGCACCAGTTACAACTCACTCAGATAGAATTTCCACTGTGGCCTCAAGCCAGCTCCGGTCCATAACCCAAGATTCACGAAGTGAGGGGAATAGACGCCCCATGAATGCTTTCTTTCATTTCTATGATATTACCTTCAACCATATGTCCAACACTGATACAGCAATCTTTTAACTTTCTACTGATGTATTGGACAATTGACCCTTTTGTTTTGTAGCGCTCACCCCTGAAGGAGCAAGTACCAGGTATTTCTACCCTCCACACCAAATGTGGATCCACCGCACACCAACACACCTTTAAAGAGTTTGATAACTGATTTAATGATCAATCAAGGCATAGACCTAATATTATACAGCTATAAACCCAAAAAAA
The DNA here is from genome assembly GCF_000935625.1 of Nanorana parkeri. Classification (NCBI taxonomy): domain Eukaryota; kingdom Metazoa; phylum Chordata; class Amphibia; order Anura; family Dicroglossidae; genus Nanorana; species Nanorana parkeri. The sequence goes on from NW_017306545.1 coordinate 752,920, forward strand.
TCACATAAAGGACATTCAGTAATAAGCAAAGGCACTCTGACACTCAGTAACCGCAGCTATCTTCTGCAGATACTGAAGTGTGTAATGCCAGACTTTCTCAGATGTTACCCTTGAGCTAGGTATATATAACACTAATGTCTCTGTTTAAACAGTGCCTGACCCTCTCTAGACTAATGGCCAGTAGTAATGCCCTAGGCTAGCCAACATTGGGGCCCGTACTGTATTGCAGAGGTGAGAAGTAAAATGTCACAATGGCTAAAGGCCTCTCACCACGCCCAGGGTCAAATGAAAGGGATGATGTCTGCCAGCATAAGGCGAACGTCCTCTTTCTCTCAAGTCGACTCAGTCATCTGGGGCCTCTTGCGGAAGGTCTCCACTCGTCCAGGGTACTGGGCAGCTGTCTCCCTCGACTCCGTCTGGCTCCCCTCACTCAGCTGGGCCAGCTGGGTCACTCCTGCGGCTGGATCGGACGTTCGACCAGGCCGCAAAGTCCCCGCAGCAGCCGCGTTACTGTGTCCTACTCAGGCGCTCAATCAAAGGCCTTCAGGCACAGCTATATGAATACAGTTTTTCCTTGCACTGCTGCACAGAGCCTGTGTGTCCCTTTATGTCAGCGGCGACCACACAGCTCTGTTGCTCACAGTTTTAACCCACAAAGAGTTAGACAGATCTGTCCTCCTCAGTCAACTCTCCTAGACTGAGCGCGCTCAGAGGCCACAGCCTATAGTCCCCCTCCTCTCTCTCGCACAGCCTCCTGGGAGTTGCAGTTTCAGAGATCCTTCTTGCAATATAAACTTTAAAGAATGTAATAAAAGATGTAAACTAGTAGTCCAGGCAGCTAAAATTGGATGTGAGAAGTATATCGCCACAGTTAGTAAAAGAAACCCCCCAAAAATGTTTCAATACATAAACAGTAAAAAGGGGAGAAAGGAACAGATAGGCCCAATAAAAGACGAAAATGGGAGGTTAGTAACAAACGACAGGGAGAGGGCAGAGGCACTAAATACTTTTTTCTCGTCGGAAAGAAAAAAGACGGGTTTAATTTACATGATAAATTGCATAATTTAACAGAAAATATACCTCAGTGGTTGACTGAAACTGGGATACAACATAGGCTTAAACTACTTAATGCAAATAAAGCATTATGACCTGATAATCTACACCCCAAGGTACTCAAAGAACTCAGCCAAGTAATAACGAGACCATTGTTCCTCATTTTTAAGGAATTCATAATGACGGGTAGAGTGCCAAGCGACTGGCGGAGGGCTAATGTGGTACCTATATTCAAAAAAGGGTCAAAATGCCAACTGGAGAACTATAGACCAGTTAGTCTGACATGCATAGTATGTAAACTGTTAGAGGGAATTATTAAGGACTACTTAGTGGAATTCGTCCGGGATCATGGCATAATAACTGATAACCAGCATGGATTTAGGAAGGATCGTTCTTGCCAGACCAACCTGCTAACCTTTTACGAAGGGGTAAGTAGAGATCTGGATGGAGGGAGGCCGATGGACGTAGTGTATCTGGACTTTGCCAAAGCATTTGATACGGTACCACATAAACGCTTGTTTTACAAGCTAAGGTCTATGGGCATAGATGAAATGGTGTGCACGTGGATAGAAAACTGGTTACAGGAACGTGTACAAAGGGTATCAGTTAATGGCACCTTTTCAGACTGGGCGAAGGTCATGAGTGGCGTGCCCCAGGGTTCTGTCCTGGGCCCCATGCTTTTCAACCTGTTTATTAATGATATCGGGGAGGTAGTAAATAGCCATATCTCAGTGTTTGCTGATGATGCGCAAATTGGGAGGGTAATATACATGGATTTAGACAATGTAAAATTACAGGAGGATCTGGATAAAATCGGGGAGTGGGCAACTGCATGGCAGATGAAGTTCAATGTTGATAAATGCAAAGTAATACACTTTGGAGTAAAAAATATGCAAATGGGCTGTACACTTATGGGTGTGCCACTAGGGAAGTCAGTAATGGAGAAAGATTTGGGGGTCATTGTAGACTACAGATTGAAGAATAGCTTGCAGTGCCAGGCTGCTGTAAACAAAGCAAGCAGAGTCCTGTCTTGCATTAAGAAGGGAATGTTTTGCAGGGACAAGCCTATAATTTTGCCACTTTACAGATCATTGTTTCGGCCTCATATTGAGTATGCGGTCCAGTTTTGGTCATTGGTCCACAGAAAAGATGTCCTTGAGCTAGAAAAAGTCCAGCGGAGGGCGACCAAACTCATTAAGGGGTTGGAGGACCTGAACTATGAAACAAGATGTAATATCACAGTCTCTGCACTGCACTGCAATTCCCATAAGTCTCCATCTCACAGGACCCACAGAGGCAATTAGTGTTAATGTGCTAACTGTAGTAGCACATATATACATATCTATATAGGGGCTACAGTTGCTACTTTTTAACAATTTCCACTGTGGACACTAGAGAGGAACCTGTCCATATCACGTGGTATCTGGTCTCTCTTTCACATCTCCACTCGACTGATATTTAGTATCTCTTTTCTGGACCCAATGGTCCGGTTTTGCTTAAATGCTGTGGCATGGTCCTACATATAGCCGGTCATCTTGCATCAGGAACTATATATTAGTGGACATTCTCCCTTATATCATGAACGACACGCCGATATGGTTGATGGTCAGCTGTATAGATACTGCTTTAATGGGATCCGTTTAACCAGTTCTACTAACTTTTATATTTGATAATGCAGCTTTTTCTCTACTATATGAACACTGCTAATGTTCTTTGTATTATATTATACATTATATAATAAGCCTATTTGAAGTTTCCTAAGTACTTTGTTTATATATACAGTATGTATCACCCATCAGGGTTTATTATAATTGCTCCATTTTGGCTCTGGATAGGAGCATACCTATGACTCACTTGTTGCCCTCCACGCTTTCCCATTATGGTCTCTTACTCTAGTAAGAGCATGACTTATGTTGAGTCAATTTAGATCATTTGCATGCACTGCTCTTTTTTCCTTGCTATATTTCATTGTGACCTTTCCTATGTTCTCCTCTCTTATCTTTGTCTCTGATATTCCCATACTCAACTTATATCTGCTTTAGTTCTTGCTTTTCCCTAGTCCTGCTCTTCTCTGTTCTTCCTATTCTTCTGTTTGTTTTATAGTTCTTTTGCTTCTCTCGACCTCCCACACCCTATCACACCCCCACTTTTTTTCTCTTTTTTCTCTTTCTGTTCTCTTATTTTTATTTTTTTGTTCTAGGTTGTCCCTTAGGAGGTTTCTCTGGATCCAGTGTCCTGTGCTATGAGGCCAAGGCTCCAGTTAAGCTCTGCTCTTAAAATGCCAGAGGACTCAATGTTTCAAACAAACGGTCTCAGATCCTGTACTTTCTGTAGACACAAAAGGCCAGCATCATTCTTTTTTCAGGAAACACACTTTCTTTCTGATCACATTTGCATCCATAGGTCCCTTTCTGACTCCTAGATAAAAAATTCAGCATGGATGGCCGATCTCTATTGCTTAAACTCTTCATAGACAGTTGTAAGTACTCTGTGGTTAATCTTTATTTACTTAACCAAGATAATATTTTCTCTGGTCTTTAAGTCTTGATTGATCTTTTGGACTATGTTGAAGAGATCGTTCTCCTCAGGGGGGACTTTAACTTTGTACTAGACCTTTTAACAGATACCACCACTTGTCAGAACCCTCACACTAGTGTACAATTAAACAAGTTTAAAAAACTTTTGGCTAAACATCAATTAGTAGATATCTGGTGGATCTTGCATCACTCAGATGAAGATTATATGCACTTCTCATTGCAGAATGTTCCCCTTACCTGTAAAGATCTACTTCATCCTTTTTATTGAGCACACAGTTGGCTTCTCAGTTTGTTGTACCGTATCGGGGTGGGTTCTGGGGACAACATGGTTTTCTTTCCTCTCTATCCCTTTCTCAACTTTTTTTAATTCTTATATATGATTCTCTCTCTTCTCTTTTTTTTATACGCACTACATTTTCTGCTGTTCTTCTCTGTACTTCTGTTGCACTGTTAGAGTATTGGTTTGGTTATGGTCGTTTACTTTATGTACTCAGATATTTACAAGTAGTATCTATATTGCATGTTACCAGTTTATATACGTGGATTTGTGATATTGCTTATACTCTTCTATACAGTTTTCATTGCCATCACCTTTATATGTATTTTTGTTACTTGTTTGTAAATGAATAAACATTTATTACACATGAATCCCAACTCCAGTTACAAAGCTTCTCTCTTACAGTTTAGAAGGGTTAGAACCTCTGTCAGTTTTGTATTTCTGTTTGTGCCCCTTCTGGGGTAACTTCCTTGAAGTCTTTGAAGAAGCAGAAAAGCACTGCTGGAAGTGTCAGATGTAGGGGTCAAATGTTTATTTAAATCGACATACTTGCAGCAACTACCTTGATATTGTATTCTGAACACATGAATCTATAAAAAATCAACTTAATTTTATTTGTAATACTAGAAGTTCTAATTTAAACATATTGTTTTGTTGTGATTAATGGATTATTAGCCTTTTTAATTAAAGTTCATAGATGTTATTAATAAATAATTTAATTTTTATACAATCCTTTTCATTTAGGAAATGTTGCTCTTTCTGCAATCATTCAATGACCAAGACTAATTAAAATCTGTATCTTCACTGATGTGCGATTCTTTTTGTGTATTATTCCCTGGCAGTCCCATACCTCCTCCTGGTGTAGCAGAAGTGTGGAACAGCTTGGTACCCATCAGCACTTTGCTGGTGTTTTGAGAAGTGGACTCTTGTTGGGTCCTCTCCTTGAGCTCCTGCTCAGTGCTGAAGGATATACAGGATGGTGTCCATACCAGGAGGCCTGTAGGCTAACATCGCTCCTGCCATTGGCATACCACCATGTATGACTGGGGCTGTTATGTTTTGGGTGGATACAATCCTTTTTATTTTCTACATTGAAAAATTAGAAAACACACTGCTTTTGCTGTAATATTTTAGGAAAATCCAGCATCTACTTGGTGGCTTAGCTGCTAATTTGGCTGGTTGAGCCTAAGGATAATGTCACACTTGTGATCTTGCCACTGGCAGGAAATCGACACCAGGATTGCTATGCAGGACATAGCAGGGAGGTGAAACTCTCCTGTTTGCGTGAGTCACTCCGTCACTGTCTGGATGAGCAAGACACCCTCTGTGGGGATTTATGTTCTGCATTTTCTTTGCCAAGAAAGATGTTACACCTAACTGCTTAAGCTACTTTGCATATCATAGCGATCATGTCACTGGTAACTTCTCACAGGATTGGAAGTGTGACAAAATAGCCTTAAGCTGGCCATTCATTGTATGCTGAATGAGTAAAATTTCCTGATTCCCCCATCCATGCTAAGGAGCATGGATAGAGGATAATCAGCTATTATATCCGGCACCCATAAATGTCAGAATACCCAAACACTGATTGGCTGCAGTGACTATTAGGGTGACAATTTACCACCCAGCTATTAAAACCAACCTATGATGAGCTAGGTGATGTCAGCACAGCCATCTACAGATCAATTTTGGTCAATTCAGTTGGAAACGGATGAAAATTGTAGAACCAACTATAGGGTGGCCAAAGATGGACAAATACTTCCAAGAGAATGACAGGTCAGAAGATATCCACTTGTGTTCCCATGACTCTCAGGACTGATGCCAACAGATTTGATTGTTCATTCTTTTGCAATAAAGTAAAAAAAATCCATCCTGCCAATGATGGGATTTTCCAACTGGCTAAAACTAGAGCACTCTGCTGCAATTCATTGTTATAATTTGATCTGCATTTATGAGTTTGATATGGATTTCATTAAGCACTGTATTTGTATTTTTTACCTTTTTGTATCAGACCTGGTTACTAAACATTCTAAGGAGGACTTGTATCTGGTATGAAGAGGCATTCTTAGAATAGGGTTTTTCTATATGTTTACTTGTTTTATGTTATTGTTTTAAATGTATATATCTGCATATTGTCCTGTGGTTGTGAATAATATGAATATTTGTTTAAATCCAAATAATGCATCTGATGGCTGAAACATTAGAAATAAAGCAGCACATGCTTAACCTGCAGCCCGAAATTATAGCTTCCAGTCTATATGAACAAGACCTCTGCAACCATTAGAAAAAGCAAATACAGCATATATCACCTTTTTTGTCAGTATTGTACGAGAACGATGGAGCAATCACTGAAATCTTTAACATTATAAGTCACCCCTGCATGAGTTACAGCTGCTGCAAAACTGTAATTAAGTTGACCTTAGGTCTGAGGACCAATTTTCCTATTATACTAATTCAATACCATGTGGTATAGATAAGGTATCGATGCAAGCCTTTCTCAGCTGGTTTTTAACTTTTTATTGGTCTTGGAACCCAATAATAAGCATATTCAATATGATCTAGGATAATCTTAGGATTGTCTAATTTAGGGTGAAACTGTAAAGCACATAAAAGCTGTGAACATACTGGAGAAGCAGACAGTTGACAGAATAAGCTGCAATGCTGCAACACACACTTTCCCTGCGTGATTGGTCCCTCTTTTACTGCCCAGAGCCCTGGCAAAGTTGATGCGTGAAAACCTACTTTCTCAGTTTTCATAGATATTGGCATGCCATGAAACAATGTCTGGGCTTGATGAGTGGTCAGAATTGCATAGTGCAATTATGGGATGAGGAAAGAAGACCTGTCTATTCTCCGCTATAAAGTGTAAGTAACAACATGGAAATCCACAATGATCACAACATGGAAATCCACAGCAAAATTAAATAACTCCCAAGAAGCACTCAACAAAGTTTGGTCAACATTGAACCCCATGGACCCCAACTAAAACTCTACACTCTTAAGGCCCCTTTCACACAAGCTGTTGATGGACAAGCTGTTGATGGATCCTCTCCTGATCACAGCAGTATGGAGCGGATGACATCCGTGTCCGTATAGTTTTTTCCTCCATCGCAAGGAAAAACTGAAACTGCCAGACCCCATGTGTAGCTATGGGGAATTGGTAAGTGAAAGGACATGTGTCCGTTTACTTCAGATTACCCCCGGTCTGGCATGATCCAGTCTGTTGAAACGGATCTCTGTTTTTTTTTTTTCTGGACCGGGTGTAAAAGGACGCTCATCTGTTTACACACGGCTGCCCACAGACTTGCATTGAGCATCCGATTGGGTCCAGCTGCAAAACTGACAGGCAGACCTGATGTGAAAGGGGCCTTACACATAGCAGTTTACCCTCTATTTTTGCCCCATTGTCACCACATGACAGGAGCCTTGGCAATCCTACAGGGGGGACATGGTTACCCTCTATGTCCTTATTCCCACCCCCTCCTCCCACCCTCTTCCCCCTCTCATTTCCTTGACCTTCAGATGTTGGTTATACTGCTGTTGTACTGTTTGACAATGCGTCCTACTAGATTGACAATACTCCCTTTTCCTAAGTCACCTGATGTCACTTTAACTTAAAATGTGTTTACTGCAATGCAGATGGTCACATAACATTATATAAAGAAAGTTTGCAGTTAAGAGTAACATACAATATTGTGCACTGATTTGAACTTACAATGCACTATTAAACAAATAAGAAAGCTTTAAAGCATACGCAAATGATTTTCATGGAGGTGTTGCAAAGTTTCTTACATGGATATTCTGCCATTGACAGACCTTTTTGTTTCAGGTTGACCAAGCCGCTGCCTCACAATTAGCTTCAGGGTTGTGAGCCTGCTGTGCGTACTCCTTCAGTTGACCGTTGGGCTGCCGTTCCTATCAGGTCTGCGTATACAAACCTAAGCATAAATTATGTTTTGCAAAAATTATGTTTTACCAGAATTATGATCACATTTTGCAAATTTGAAAGTATTTCTCCACTTGCAAAAATTGGAACCTGCTGTAATTGCATTCCATGGGCACCTGTTTGTCCCTACAGTGCATGTGCACAAGGGACAACAGCTTCACACCTTACTTGTCACCAAGTCTACCACACTCCAAACCCTCAGTGCAGAAGGAGTTCGACTCAGCCGATCCAACATCTGGATCGGCTGAGCCGAACATCCAGCAGGCTACTCATTGCTGTTTGGGCTATTCTTAAAGATGCCGAACAGCAGTGAGTGAATAGCCGAATGCCGCTGAGCGGCATTCGGCTCGGCTGTTCTGCTCGGTCCCTCAGAGGGACAGAGCAGAACAGAAAAATTATTTTAAAAGTTTTTAAAAAGTAAATAGAAAACGATTGTGCGAATCTAGCAGTGACAGCTAGCTCCGCCCAATAGTTTCCTATTGTCCGGCGGCTCTGCTGCCGTCAAAAAAAAGAAGAAAGAAAACTCTCCCGGGCGCTCTGGGAGCCTCCCCTCTCCCGGCCGCCCAGGAGAGAAACACTGCTGTGTCTTTTTTTTCTTTATTCTGACACAGAGCGATGTCAGAATAGAAAAAAAAACACAAAAAAATGTTTCCCATTGAAATACATTGCTACATTACTATTGGCTATTTCAATTTGCAATAGCCAATAGTAAACTAGCATTGTACCCGCCCTCTGCTGATGGACCTGATGGAGAACTGCAGCAGAGGGCGGGTACAATGCTTTCAATGGGGAAAAAAATGTTTTTCTCTATTCTGACATGCTCCGTGTCAGAATAAAGAAAAAGAAAGACACAGCAGCGTTTCTCTCCTTGGCGGCTGGGAGCAGGAGACTCCCGGAATTCTACTGAACCGAAGGAGTCCTGGGGCCAAAGCTAGCCGAAGCTACGGCTAGATCCTTCAGCAGCTTTGTGAATAGACCCTATAGTGAGGAGTAGCCCAGGAGTTCATTAGTAAATGGAAATATAATTACTCATATCTTCTGCAGGAAAGGCACCGTTCAGAAATTATGCACAACAATACTTTATGCAGTTTAAGTAATTCAGAGATTTGAATGCCTGCCACGTTTTCTCATTGCCATAATGTCCAGCTGCAATGTTGTTCTTCTAGTTCCATGTGAACAAATAGATTGGATTCTGCGGCGGTGAATGTAAAACTAACTGATAGTTTGTTTATGTTTTACAGCTGCCTATTGGCAGATCCCGAGTGTTCTCTTTCCTGCACATGGAGATGTGCATCATATTCGGGGCAATCTGGTTGTTTTGAATGGTCAAACATGAGATTTGTCTGTAGTCCATTTTACTTGTATATGCAAATACGTTCCAGAACTGATAAGGCAAGTTAGACAGGTATTTATCTACTGTTTATAAAGCCTTGAAAATATAACATATTTAGGCAACTTGTTGTTTATTACCTATTTGATGGATGGCACCATGAGAACTGTAGCCCCTGCACCTCTGGTCAATGCAATGACATTTGGTCTGAAAATTATGTAACAGTAATAGGCAAGGATTAGTCCTGAAGAATGTCACCAGCACACCGAAAAAATCCTTTCAGGATCACCAAATGTTAATTTTATAGAACAAAGCGTCAAAAGTGAAGACAAGCGCTTTCGGGGCCACACAGGGCCCCTTCATCAGGCTCAAACATCGACAAAAGTTTGAGCCTGATGAAGGGACCCTGTGCTTGTCTTCACTTTTGACGATTTGTTCAATAAAATTAACATTTGGGGATCCTGAAAGGATTTTTTCAGTGTGCTGGTGACATTCTTCAGGTCCAATCTATGTATACAGCGGTGCCATCCGCGGTCATTACAAGCACCCTCCCTATCACTGGGAAAATCTGATAAGGAGTGTAGCAAGATTTCCTTCTTTATTCAGTAATAGGCCAGGTCACCAATGACTCCTGTGTGAGAGCAACTTTTGGGCCCAATCATGCACTGTGTAGAGATAGTTAAAAGTTAGAAACCCAGAGCATTGTAATGGCATTATGAAGAATGTCTCCCTGCCCTAGATGTAAACAATGTCCCGGTCTACATGACAACAAGAGTGGGTCCCAGCACTCGCCAGACACACATCTAGTAAAAACAGGCCCCTGGATAAAGTGAGGTCAAAGAGGTGAGGACAGCATGATTTGGTTAATAGTTGAAATCAAGATCTGAGCAGGCAGATTAGGTTCAAAGTCAACTGTAACTTGGAATTATGATAGTCAGGGTAGCAGGAATATTTTGTAGGACCCTAAATCAATAACCAGAACGCAGTCAAGGCACAAGCACTAGGACAGTCACAGATATCAGAAGCAAGCATCAGAGATCAGAATCCCAGGAACAGCCTAAGACCTTTCAGCAGGGCCGGTGCTAGGTTTCCTGCCTACACAGGCAAGGTGGATTTTTGCGCCCCCCTCCCCCCAAATTCAAAAAAGACATTTTTAAAGTCCCCCGTCCCCCACGTGCACGCACATACAACGCAAATATGCGTCAGATGCGCCAACGTGCAAAAACGAAAATTGCGCCACACATGTTACATATCGTCGTGAATGTCAGAGTGAGATCAATCATTTTAGGGCCATCAATCACTGCTTACACTAAACTGATAAGCAGTAAAAGCTTTTAAAGTGTTGTCTATGGGAAATTTGGGGTCATGTAGTTTTTTGTGGTTTCACAGGTGAACACAATTTTAAGACTTGACATGTTTGGTATCAATTTACCCGGCGTGGCCCCGTATTTTAAATTTTTTACAAAAAAATTGGTATTCTATTCTGTTTCTGTGCATTAAATTTCATTTTAGTGTTTTTTATCCTAAAAATACCAGTTTGATAAACATTTGCACAAATCCTGTGCGACATAACAAAATTGCAACTAGCATCTATGTATTCTACAAGGCCTCTGCTTGCAGAAAATACTTCATTGTTTTGGGGTCTGAAGCTGTTTTTTAGCTAAAAATTCAGATTTTATCGTGTGTGCAAAAAGTAAGAAATTGCTCCGGACAGCAAGTGGTTTTTGAAGTATACCAACAGTAAGGAAGAAAGTGCCAAGCTAAGAGAATTCTTAAATAGTAGGCATCATAATATGGAAGATCATTTTTCTCCTGTAATAATACGCTTCCTGACCCAACTGCCAGGATCCTTCATAACATTTGAACCCTAGAATTTGCTATGCCATTACTATTATTTTTGGAAGCACAGCTGGAGCAACCATGACCTTTTTCTGCTGCAGATTAGAAGTCCACATTGAGATTTATCTTTCTTTAAATTCAAAATGCAGCATAGCATTACCCTGGGACTGTCTCAAAATGATATTGGGCATCACACACATATGTTGAGTATGAGACCTAACTGTAATGTCATGTGCACTGTATTTGGCAGACTCTGGCTTCAATATATAGTAGCTATGAAAATTTTCCCAAAGCTGGGTAGTCAGTGTGCCATTTCTGGGCCTTTCTATTGTTGGCAATAGTCACATGCTTTTCCTGGTTTACAAATTATCCATTGGCTGGTTCCCAGGTTCTACATGACTTGCCCAGTCTTGTGGAGAGGATAGGACAAGCCTTTGGTGGCTTTAGACAGCATAGTGCCAATCCCTTGTGCAACCTCTGGCACTTGAAAAATGTAGCGTCTGCCCCTGGAGACAGAAAAAGTGTAATGACAACCCTAGTGCCAGTAAATATATGACAACTTATTATTCATGAGAAATAACATGTCAGCCTTTGGAGTATGTAAATGTATAATGTCAGCCTCACAGTCTTTGAAAATATAATGCTGTCATAGTGTTTGGAAATGACATTGCTAACCTGTTTTGTCAGTAAATATATACTAACAGTCTATAATATAGCATCTATAATTATATTCTTAAAATCACTAATTCTTTAGAAAAACCAAGGTTCTGTTGTTAGTATATGCTGCCAAAGCCTATTGTCTGTAAAGATGTAATGCTCATCTCTGATGCTTGGGGAAATACATTAGCTGCTAGTGCCCTGTTGGACAATATGTGTCCTGGTGGCCAAGTGCGGCCCTTTGGCACTTTTTGTATAGCCCTTGCAGCTAGAAGCCTGTGTTTTGATGCTTACTCATCATCATTGTTTTGTGTATTTCTTTCAAAATATGTCATTTTTTCTGTCCTGTCCATCCCTTATATCTTTTTTTTTTTCTCTGATCTTTAATAATCAGTTTTGCTGAGAGACATTTCAACTGTGGCACAAATACATTTTATGGGTGCTGTAGGAAGTACAAATGTAGGAGCATTGATTGTAAATAATATGCAGTGATCTCTAGCAGTCTCATGTAAGGTGTCTCCAGTCTCCTGAAGCATGTTCCTAGTCTCTGGCCATCCCTTGTAGCATGCTCATAGTCTCTGACCATCTCTTGTAGCATGCCCATAGTCACTGACCATCTCTTGTAACATCTCCATTGTCTCTAAATATTTCTTGTAGCATGCCTGCAGTCTCCAGCCATCTCTTGTAGCATGCCCAAAGTCTTTGAACATCTCTTGTAGCATGCTTATAGTGTTTGATCATCCCCTTTCGAATGCCTGTAGTCTCTGACCATCTCCTGCTCCATATCTGCTGTCTCTGACAGCATTCTGTAGCATTACATTCACTGAATAATATACCCTACCTAACAAATAAAAAAAAAGCTAACAGAAAAGAATAACATAACATGTGAGAAGGTCCATTAATAGTGTATTATATGTATGTAGTAAGCGTTGTTACATTTCTTTAAATCCTCAGACCTACAAGGAGACCCACCTTTCATTGAGGCTGTTTTTCTTTAAAAGTTTGTAATTCCTCGTTTTCTATTGGGTCCCTACAGCAATCTTCCTCCCGCCCCCTACACAGGTACCTCCATCGGCTAATGGAGGCACCCGTGCATGCCTGTGCCTGCAGTGGCTGTGTGCGTCCATGGACACACAGAGCCCTGCGGCAGACCATGCCCCTCCTCTCCACCCAACAATGTAATTGATGGCAGAAGGAGCCTGTGGCTCCTTTTGCCATCAGTATCCTCCCCCCGCAACCAGGAAGTTCGGGGGAACAGAGGATCGCTTCGGGACCGGCTGCGGGGACGAGCGTAGCTGACAGGTAAGTGTGGGGGGGACTGGGGGGAGAAAAAAGGTACTGGGCAGTTTTTACCCTAATGTAGAGAATGCATTAAGGTAAAAAATGCCCAGACCTTAATACTACTTAAATCAACCTAAAAAAAAAAGCAAATATTTGTGGCACATTCTTCCGATGGAAAAACATGTGGAAACATTGTTTAATGGAGAGAATCTAAAAAATTCCAGCTCCACAGATATCATTGTTGTGATGAATGAAATGGTTAGCTCAATGTCTTTGGATAAATTACATTTCTCAGAATGCTTAACTTCTTTCAAACAGTAGAATATACTGTTGAACTTTATATATTTGAGTAGGTTTACTTGCCAAAGGAACTCCCTATAAGCTACACTGAGGCCCGTAATAGTGCCTGGTCCAAGTCTAACAACCAGCCTGTGATTGGACAATGAGGGAGCAGCAGTACACTGGTGAGGAGACATCTGACAAATCTGAATGTTAACTAGATATTAGAATTGGGATCTTTGGGCATCAACAGAAGTAACTGTAAAGAACACTTTCCATAGCAGCCACTTGGTATCCGATTTTTGTTTAACACATATTAACATTGGAAAAATAGATGTGGTAAGTATAGTCAGTGGTCAGTGGTAAATATACAGTATGTGGTAAATATAGTCAGAATAGATCTATGCCAACTAAACCTGCCATCATAGTGAATCTAAAGCTGCCCAGTTCATATGCCATTTACATAGTTACATCGTTAGGTTGAAAAAAAAGGCACAAGTCCATTGAGTTTAACCATTATTAAAACATGAATACATAAACCCTCCATAAACAGAACCCTTTACCCACTGTTGATCCAGTTTCAAAAAACCATATAAAGCATAGTCCAATTTGCTTTAAACTGGAAAAAAAAAAAACTGATCCCCTAAGGCAATTAGATTTTCCCTGGAGCAATTTTCATGTTTTTTTTTAAATTATAAATGTTAATATTCATTAATATTCTGTGCATTTAGGAATGTATCCCATTTTTTTTTAAAGAATTAACTGAGATGGCTATAGCTAGTTCCTTTGGTAACTTATTCCACATTTTCACAGCTGTTACTGTGAAGAAGCATCTGGACGCAAGGAGTGCCCCTTGTCCTTTGCCATGAACTTAAAGTAAATAACTTTATGCATGGTGATCATTTCCCTCTTAATCACCTCTTCCCAGGGGAGAATACATGCAGTTCAGTAAATCTTTCCTCATAGCAGAGCTCTTCTATGCCTCTTATCAGTTTAGATGCACTCTGTCCAGTTCCCGAACATCCTTTTTATGAACTGGTGCCAAAAACTTAACTGTATATTCCAAATGAGGTCCCCAGTCACCAACTCTGAGTTATCTTGTAAGGGGCATAAATGCTAAGACCGGATCTTTTTACTATTATTATATTTAATTCATTTTGGGTGGTTTGTTTCACTCTCTTTTGCAACCTTCCATTCGTTTTGAATTTCTGCAATTTTGATTTCCTTTTTTACATATTTTGATAAATTCTTTGTAACTTTCAAATGATAAAAGTGTTCATTCATTTTAATATTTTTTAAATGCCCCTTTCTTATTCTCTATGTTTCTTTAACATTCGATGTAAGCCACATGGGTTATGGAATTTAAACGTATTGCCCACAGGAATATATTTTTTAGTGTGTTTTAAAACATTCGATTTCTGTTCTGCGTTCTTTGATGACAAATTTTTCCTTCCCAGTCTAAGTTTTGGAGTGCAGCCCTCAGCATTGGAAAATGTGTTCTCTTTCTTTCCGGTATGTGCTCCTGGTTTACATCTTAAATTAAATGAACTCACATTGTGGTCACTGCCACCCAGATTTTCTTTTATAGGAACATTTGTAATAAACTCCACATTGTTTTTAAATTAACAGGTCCAGCTGATCATCATCATTTCTAGCTGGGGCTTCTATAAACTGTACCATAAAATCGTCTTGTAATTTGTTTATACATGTCCGCCCTTTTACTGTTCCAGCAGTGTCATTACACCACCGATAGTAAGGGTAGTAAAAAAAATCTCCCATTAATACCACCTTCCCAGCCCTTGCATCCCTTTCGATCTGTGTAAGGAGCAGAAATCCACTTTCTTATTAACACGGGGGGGGGGGGGGGCTCGGAAACAACCAAACA
>NW_017306545.1:768044-777190 GCF_000935625.1 Nanorana parkeri
AGACACCCACTTCCTCATCTACCGCGACAGGGGGGGGGGGGGGGGGGGACTGTAACAAACTCCAATAATTACCTTCCCAGTATACACACCAATATGTAAGTCCACCCAAAATGCCTCAGCACCATCACATTCTCCATCAGGAAGGTCCTCTTTCACACTCATTTTTAGATCACTCCTTACATAGGTACAAACACCATCTTTTCGTTTTACCCGGTCTCTCCAGAAGAGAGCATAGTCAGGAATATTAACAGCCCAGTATGTGAAGAGCAAAGCCAAGTTCCAGCAATACCAATTTAATCATAGCGCTCTTCATGCACCAAAGCTTCCTACTGTTTTATTTTGCTTGGCAAACTTCTGGCATTGGTGTACAAACTCTTTAATCCATTGCTGCTTTTTGCTCTTGTACTAACCACATCTTTTTTTGCAGTATATTTTATTATAATCAAATTGAATATTTTTGGAATACTTGTCACCGACTGATTATCAATATGTTGGTTTGGTTGTAGATTGTTGAATTCAGTGAATTATTTTTTCCATTTAACTGAATCTTGGCATGCAGATTTGTCCAATCTTTGAATGATCATACGATTCAATTTCCTGCATTCATATATTGCTTACCTTCCACTATAGATGAGACAAACCCATGTGCGCTTGGAAGGGTTAAGCAAAATCTTGCAAATCAGTATAAACAAAATTCCGTTTCCTTGTCTCTTGAACACAGGTTATTGAAAAAACTCATAATTATGGAGTGAATATCATGGACTTTTTTCGTAATTTGAGCCGGAAGAGTAAACCTGTGCTTCCTATGCTCACATGTGAGAAGTCAAATATAGAGAAGTTCGTTGGTGCCCACCTGGAAGCATTTACAGTCAGAAAGCCCACTCCATTTACCTTTAATCTGAGCTTTATATCATTTTTTTCATCCACGTTCGTCAGATTTTCCACAGTGCTATGTGCAGGTTTGTGATATACAACTTCCCCCTCATGCTCCAGTGCATATGGACAACGCTATGGGCTCAGAGGGAAGGCAGTGTTTAGAACCTGGGAACACAAATCTCTTCATTTTTGTATGCACAGATTTAGGACTATTCCAAAGATGTGGATGTTGGTAAGTATTGGAACTTAGCTAATGCGGAAGCTCAATGCAAAAGACGAGCGCCAGTATAAAATAAGCTCCATACAGCCAGCAGTGACCATATACTCAGAATTTGGCTAAATGGACAGTTTTCAAGTGGGACTAGAGTGTACCTTTACCCTGATTGGTTCTTTAAAGCAAGCTATGGATATGATAGATTGGGCTTAAACCATGTAGCACAGCTACAATAAACAAAAGGTAAAGATGGGAATAAAAAATAAGTACCTTCTTAGTCCCTTTGTTCTCCAATGCAGCAAGAATCTATATGGCTGCTTTTGACGCACAACAGACAGATCCTTTTTCAGACACTTTTTAAATTAATCCAACCCCCTTCTAAAACAGCAACTGTCTTTTATCAATAAAAGTGTAATTATCAATAAAAGTTTGTTGGAGGAAGCACATTTGGGCACTCTGTATACCGATATAATGACTCATTCTCCAGCTCACATACTGAAAATGCTTTTATTTATCCATTTACATTAAATTGATATAAACTTGTCAAGAAAATTTTCAAATCATAAGTTTCATATTAGCTTAAACATTTAAGAAAAAGGAAACTCAAAAAGCAATAAATAAGCACAGACAATAAGTTAAACCATATCACAAACTGACCAGTATGCAACAAGAATGCTTTATCTACACAAAACATCCTATCTCACAACTTTTTTTTTTTTCATTCTTAGAAATAGCCTCTGATCTCTGAACCAGCACATGCAGAAAAGCTGATTGGCTGTCTGTACAAAGTCCAGGGTTGAAAATTTACATGTGCCAAGTGGGCACCACGTGCCCAGCTGAACCCGCAGGGAAAAGTGGTATCAGCAATGCTTTTATAGGACTGAAAACGGCAGTCTGCCAAATAATCATCAGAAAAGTGCTGCTTGCCTTTAGAAAAAAAAAGGAAATAAGACTGAATATTAAAATATTAGAGCTGTGTCAAATAAAAATGCTTATCAAAACGGGCCTGGTTTCTTTTTGGACAGAAGGATATTTCAGCGATATGTTTACAACACAAACAGTAATATTTTGGAAAGCAAGATTGTGCTTCAAAATTTAATTTTGTGTGCCCAAAGTGATGACGATGATGATAATAATGATGATGATGGAACAGATAAAAATAGGATGGCCGGATAAACATTGGGTAACATTTGACAGTTAATACAATACTAGATGCCTGTATACATTTAAACTAGAGAAAGGCATTGGAATAAAAATATGACAGTACAAAGTACAATGGTGTACACGAAGGCTGGTATTATATGCCCTGATATCGCCAATAGATTTGCAGAGATATTCCAAAACTCTAGACAATCTCTGCATCTACTCATCAATACATAATCCCTTCACCACCTATGCCACATCCACATGTCACCCAAGTTGGAGTGAAATATTATGACAGGTCACAGGGATACCTTATGCTGAGGTCAGGAAGGTCGCTAATAATTCTTACTGGTATTTCTGCCTGTAAACAGACAGACTTACCTGCAGCAACCAATCAACAATCATCTCTCATTTCACAGTTCACTTTAGTTAAAGAGAGTTGAATGCTGATTGGTTGCTATGGATTAAAGTACACCATTACTCTTTGCGCCATTTTACTTAATAGCTTTTTACTTCTTGCCAGAGTATATCATAGACATCATGATCAAATATAATGTAGTCTGACTTCGTGTCCGTACATACAGTCTCCCCTGTGTAAACACATGCTCACTCTTTATCACGGGATATAATAAACTACCACAAACCATGTTTCTGCATAATAATGCAAAGTCAAAAGAGAAAAAACCCTATCAATCAGTTCAGGACATTGTCCCATTCTCAATTCAGCAACTCCAATCAAAAACATTATATTTCAGTTTAGTACAGAGTAGGAAAGGGTTGAATCATCTATCAGTTTTCAGTGCTGTCTGGGATGTTCTTGTAGAGAGTTCTCTTCATTTCCTGTTTTGGTGACAAAAGCTTTACGGGGCCAGGAAGTAAAGGGAAGTTCCCAACGGGTACACAAACAGCAAATAAAAAGCTGACAGAGGTTCCAGCATTCTCATAGATAATGTGTCTCTTGTTGTGTCCCTGTTGGATAGATTTCACTTCCTGGGAGAGGAAGTGAGGGGAAATCTCCCCAACAGGCACACAGAGGGCAATAAAAATTAATAATAAATAAATAAACAATTTTGTCTGTTTGTCTGCTATATAAAACACAAAAAAAGTTTTGTCTGGGGTTGTTCTTTAGAAATAAAAATACTTGTAAAATGTGCATATTTTATCCAAATACCATGTAGTGAGTTTACAAACTGTGATTTAGGCTACATGCAAACGGCAGTAATACTGTCATATAGACGCCTAAACACGTATGCATAAAATTCTCGATCAATGTAAATTTCTTGTTTGAGCATCATGTATGCATGCATGTGTTCACACGCATACATTCCGGAAATTGATGTACTCACAAGCAGATTTTTTCAGTTATTGTTACGGATCTGAACGCAGCACATTTTGCGCACCTGTATGCGTGTCCCCATTGACAACAATACATCTGCATTCCGATCCATAAACAAAAACGCTGTGCATTGTGTTTTGTTTTTATGGCTGTGAGCATGTAGCCTCAGATGCTAATTTGTAAACTATCATTTTCATTGTATATCATTTTCATAAACAGCCACAAAAACAAGGAATTGCTGTGTTTGCCTTGTGGCTTTTATAAACCCCAAACGTCCAAGAACTAAATGTGGGTTGCTCATGTTTATTAAATCCCAATGATAGAGGGGAATCTGGCACAGGGACAGATAAAGGGATACAAAGGGTTACTTCTTTTTATTGGTAACTATGAGAATGACATTTAACCAAGGCAGAAAACCGTTATGACTGTTCAATGTTCTATGATTGTTCTGAAAGGGGCCTGCAGGGAACTCTGAGGCTCAGCTCTGCTAATGATTGCTGTCGATGTGAGCCTCAAGAAATCCCTGGTTCTGTGAAAAGCATTCACCTGTCTGTCAGTGAAATGCTGCGATCACCGGCATTGCATTGCCTCTGCTGGAGTGTCCAGGATAGACTGGGAGGAGAGACAGTGGTGGGCAGATAATGGGGCAGAGGGGGGCAAATAGGGTATTAAGTAAAGCTCATGGAGACTGTGTGCTCAAGTGCTTTGCGGCGTAGGGAGGCGATGCTGGTTCCCCTCCACACATCACTGCTGTCCGGAGAGCTGCAGAGCTGCGGGGAACCCGTCACGTTGCTGGGACCCTGCAATGAGGTGGGCACCATGCCGGGGAAGGATTGGTAGAGGTGTGACTGCAGCCCCGAGCCATTGGAGCCCATGTTGGACAAACCCATGGAGCCGGGAGGAGGGCCACCGGCCAGGCTACACTGGGACAGAGACTGAGCCATCGCCTGTTGCCTTCCAAGGGAGGGAGGTAAGGGAAGCTGGGAGACTCCCATTCCGGCCGTGGCCCAGCGGGTATCGTTGGCGTGAAAGGAGCATAGACTGTCGCCCATTGCTGCTGCCGCGGCGGCTGCCGCTGACTGGAACTGTGGCAATCCTGGGGTGGGCAGCAGAGTCCCGGGGGAGCGGAATACATTGGTGGTCTTCTTGCGCTTCTTCCACTTAGCACGTCTGTTCTGGAACCAGACCTAGAAAAACACAACATAGACCAGACTTGGTTATTTTCGGGCTAGATCAGAGTGCCGAAGGAAAGCAATACATTATTGATGCCTGCTGAACAAATAAAAACATGTGGTAAACCCCCATGCATCCCAAATATCAGGAGAGAAAATGAAATATATATATACATACATACACACATATATATATGCGGGAATGGGAAAATGACAGAAATAACATAAAAAGGTAGTGCTCCAATGCCACACATATAACATGGTAAAATTACAGTAAATAAATAATTCCATTTAAGAAATAAAATCAAAATAAATTTGGTATTTTTCCCCCAAAACATGGGAATATCATATAATCGTATCGGTACCAGCCTGGCGAAACTAAAGAGAGGTATGACCACATATTGCATTATGGTATATATATAATATTTACAAAGATGTTTTCCTATTTAACTAGTTAGACTTCAGCAATTTTAAACTAAAGAATTGTCTGCTATTGGGCTGAATTGTGAAAGGATTTCAGCACTGGACAGCTCCTGGTTCCTGTGCCTAGGCTCCATACCGCACGATAAATGTGACACCACACCTACTTTTAATACACAATATTGTTTCTGTTTATAACAATACAATACAGTAACAACCAGCCTGTGTTGTGTGACTGCATTTGATTACACTAAAGATGGGCTCTTTATTTGGGAGTGAGAAATAATAAAATTCTGTTATGTTATCGGATAATTCGCGTTCATCAAATATAATCAATCATAATCAGTTTACATAATGATGATTGGTAGTCATAGTGTTAGTAGATTTTTACTGTATTCATTTGAAAGCATAGTAATGCAGAGAGAGGTGTGGAGCTGATTTTTGTCTATTGCCTTCCTCCAGTTCTCATTTCCCTTCTGTTCACCCTGCAACGTCCTGGCTCCTCCTGAGGGCGTCTATGGCCGGCTGATGGGCACCCCTCTCATTGATATATGTAGGGGGGCACAGGGGCACACGAACTGAATTCTCTCTCATTGTGATCTCATGAATACATTTGACCTGTGCTGGGCACAGTCATTTGATATAAGGACAATCATCTCTTCCAATCTTAAGAGCACGGTCCCCCCCCCTCCAACATTCTAACCTCTGAAAAGCACAGGAAGCAAATCTACAAATGTTCTTTTTAAAAGAAATGGTAATAGAAACAAACAGAACAAGGAGGACCTGATCTAGTATAATATCACCTTAAAAATTATCCCCCAGTCCCCATTCTTTGCTTGTCTCGCTGGTCGGATGCTTTGTGCTGCTTGTCACAGAATGATCATAGATGAAATTATAGCTAACATATATTATTACAGCCCAAGGGCACATTGACCCATTATTGGGCTGATTTACTGAAGGAGTTAAAAATCATCACAAAATAAACAGAGTGAATATTGACTTTACATGCAGTCATGTGAAAAGAAAATTTCTGCTCATCACTTTCCAATCATCTGCAGATGAAATAAGTAAACAGGAATTTGCATTTCACATGACTGGATAATTAAAGTGAATATTCTCATTATGTATAATCTGATGATTCTCTACTCCTTTAGGAAATCCGTTTCATTGTCTCTGCATATTTCTGCAGTTGCCTTTCACGGAGCCAGTTATTTAAAAAGGTGTGCTGGGACTTGTAGTGTCTGTGGTTATTCGTGGACTCAGAATCCACACAGAATTACCAGTTTGATGGGCATTCGATAAGGAGTACAGAGAGAGTAATATACACATAATATAAATAATGTTATAAATATACCTCACACTAAGCAAGAAAATAAACCAGTGACAGGTCTCTTTGGCTTACTATACTGTCTCTGCCCCCTCAGTGGAATCTAACACGTCCCCCCTGTATTTTTCGCTCACAATAATAAATCGCAAAGCATCGCCCTAGACTTTACCAGTTTTACAAATACTATTTATTATTACAAGACAGTATACAATCTGTGACAGGAATGTAACAAGGATAAATCTAGCTTGATTCTGTTTAGACATGCAGAAGACCTGAATTGGAATGAAAAACATTTGCCAGGGCCATTCGTTATTCGTTTATGTATTAATTTATTTATTTTTATTATTATTATTTTGATTTATCTAAATAATATTTTTTTTCGGATTTGCCTTGACTTGGAAAACAAAAACCAAGAACACAGCTGGCTTACTCTTCTTGGATAGATTAGAGAAGAATACAAATTCGGGGAGCTAGGGCAAGGCTGATATATAGTGCATCTTATTTTTGTTGATTCTGTCATTATAGCTGCATTTTTCTCTATTTCAATGTAGGGACATTTAAGGGTAAAAAGGGTGTAATGCATTTGTTGTTTTGACAGTTTCTTATAGAATTGTATAATGTACCGAGTTATCTGCAGGTGACACCTGTAATATTTGACTATATCGGGTGAACCCTTCCGTTTCTAATTCTAATTCACAATAATAGAAAACTATTTACTTCTTATATTTGAGGCAGACACAATCCCTACAACGTAAACACGAAGAACAATGGAATTATTTCAGACACCATCTCATTTCTTCCCTGCTCTCATTACTCTCTACTCTCAATCTAATCAGTGACGTCTGTATTGGAGTCTATGAGCTCCCCTCCAGCATCTGGCTAATACACAAGATCTAGTACAATTGTGCATTTGTGTTGCCGTTGCTGTATTTAATGACACATTCTGAGAACAAGAAAGAAAGAATTATTGTCAGCCATTAAAGAAATCTAGGCGCTATTAAGGATGTAAACATTCCATGAATAATAGAGAACTTTGCTCCATTATGTTGGGGTGATTGCTAGAATTGCAGACACAAAATATCATTTTATGTGTCATGCTTTACTAGAGATGCTGCTCTGCACATCCATCAGGGCTGATAGCACAGGCATTAAACATCAGTGCGAAGAGCTCCAGCCTAAGTATTATGTGAAGAGCTGGAGACAGCTCTTATTGTGGGGAATGAGCAAGATGCCACTGCAGATGAATACAGCTAGACATACTTTGACTTTTCTGTGGCTAAAAGTCGTTTGATGCCTATGTGAGATCATAACATCACATTTTGGTCATTAATGTATTTCTTTTTTTAGAAGTTACAGCAAAATAATAGTCTTGAGACCTAAAAAAAAATACAACCCTGAGCAGAGTGTCAATGGCAGGGGTATGTATGTTCCTTGTAATTGTGGTCAAAAGTGTTGATCAGAATTCTTCAGCAAGAGCCAATCTTGGGAACCCTATCAGGGCTTTTGGAGAGGTTTAAATACCTCTACACAGAATAGCAACTTTTGGACACATTTTGTGTCACCTGCTTTTTTTTTAAGGGTAATTTATAAAAGAGAAAAAAAGTGAGAAGTTACTTCTAGTGACAAATCATATTTTATTTCTTTTTGGAAAAAGAAACACAAATTCTGGGTGCCATGTGGGTACCAGCTTATCAATGCCTCACCTTAATTAATAACCCTCAATTGTGCTCTAGAATAATTACAACAGTTCTGTAGCCATACAGAAAAGAATAGACAATATTTTCCCAAAGGCTGAAGGACTTGATATACATGTGTTTATAATATTACATTTGGCCTAGTTTAGAAACAGAGGATTGCCTAAGAGGTGTTGGGCTCCAGGCTTGAAGAGCCATGGACAAAGGCCAGACTAGTCTAAAATTGAAGAATTCATTGTTATATTTCCTTGTGTTTTAGGGAATTTTAAACAAATCAAGTGGTAAGTTAATATTTTGGCCACGTGTTCCCTACAGATTCATTGCTAGGGCTAGATACTGTATAAACAAAGTCAGATGTCTTTGTACATAGAAGCATATTTACATATCCTGTGACTTTTCCTCGGGATTTAAGGGGATATTGAAATACCTGTAGAAGTGTTAGGCCAGGTTTTGCAACAGAGGCTCCTCAATTCTTTGGAACTAAGTGCCAAGCGTGAGACGAGCTATAATATAGACATACTGGAAAGGTATTTGAAAATATATTAGGCGTTTAATTCGAGCTCTGCGGATGGGCTAGGGATGGAGCAGGAGAGAAGCGAGCAGTACACAGAGAGGGAAGGATGGCATTTTTTTCCCCCTTTCTTAGAGACAACCTTTATAAAGACCTCATTGCAATCTCACTATTGGAGATGATTAATGTGAAGATTTGGTAGGAAATCTGGAGAGTTGTATTAAAGCTGGGATCTGAGGTTCATTTCGATCAGCCATCCGTGAACTCGGGGCCGAATTCATTACACGTTAATAGTGCTGGGAGAAGGAGAACATGCAATTTCTCCATTCCATTAGAAAGCCGGAGAGAAACTCCTCGCCTGTCCCCTATTAAGATGTGCCAGATGACACGATCATTCCGTAGGAGAGCCGGAGATTTCATGCACCGGGAGAACAAATCCATAGGTCGGGGGTT
>NW_017306545.1:777354-778933 GCF_000935625.1 Nanorana parkeri
CCGTGCGAGAGACTAATGATTATGCTTATTATATTGCATCTGATCGCATCATTTGCATGATTTTCACATTGCTGTTTAATAAGCCATCCCGGGTTATAAATAATACTGGAATTGGTTTCTAATAATGGCGAGCTATAAACGGAATGGCTTTTATAGCTGGGTATAGCCGAGCTTGGCGGGCACGGAGCCGGGCTGCCAGGAGGATAAATCTCCGGATTATTATTTTTAATGTGCGTCTGCTATATAATCTGCCGCTAATAACACTGCATCACTTTCTTACAGCTCTCACAACTCGCCTTCCTTCGTTTATTGGACTTTAGAAGAATTTGGGCAGCCGAAATAAAAAGTCTTATCTACTGCAATGAAATGCCAGGCAATCTGTTCAGCAGCATGCTGGTAAAAGGAGAGTCCCCAGCCATCCTCATGCCATGTACAGCGCGCAGGTTACATACAGATGAGGCGTTCCGCCGAGCGTTGCAGCGCGCTTCTAATCTTCCTGAAATACAATCGTCCCCCCTATTGCCTCATTACATAGCTTTATAAAACAGTAAATACACACCAATAAGAAAATCAGCTTTCGCTTCTATTGCTACTCAGCGACAATGGATTTATTCATCAGATTGTCATTGCTGGATCATTACACCCAGGCTTCCTTTTAGATAATTGCACATAGGGAGATAATATCGGGGGGAAAAGAAAAATGAAAAGTAAAATAAATAAAACAAAAATCAAAAACAGCCAATTTAATAACAATGCGCATGTTTCTTTGTAAGAGACTATTCTCAAATATCAGAACGTGTGTTATTGAAGTCATACAGTGATTGGTTTTTATTGTAGCATCCAATAAATTGGTAACTCAAGAGCATTTGTTGTAAAAGTCTTCTCATTTAACTG
Organism: Nanorana parkeri; assembly: GCF_000935625.1. Lineage (NCBI taxonomy): Eukaryota > Metazoa > Chordata > Amphibia > Anura > Dicroglossidae > Nanorana > Nanorana parkeri. The sequence goes on from NW_017306545.1 coordinate 778,249, forward strand.
AATGTGTATTGTGGAAGTGCAAACATTTCTGAGAGCTATCACTTTGAATCGTATGCTATATAATAGAGAATCAAATGTAATCCAATGCAAAATAATAGTCTGTACATGGAGTGACAACAAATGATTCCATAAAATAATAAGTGGAAATCATTCAGATCTAGCAATTGTTTTGTGTACAGGTGTATATAGTATATTATAGGTGTGTATATAGGTGTATATGGTATATTACATAGGTGTATATAGTATTATTATATAGGTGTATATAGTATATTACATCGGTATATATAGTATATTATATAGGTGTATATTGTATATTACATAGGTGTATATAGTATTATTCTATAGGTGTATATATTATTATTCTATAGGTGTATATATTATTATTCTATAGGTGTATATAGTATATTAAATATGTGTATAAAGTATGTTATATAGGTATTTATAGTATGTTATATAGGTGTATATAGCATTATTACATTTGTGTATTTAATAGTATAAAGGAGAATAGGAGGTTTTCAGCACTGAGGACAGCGCACATTAACCTCAACATAGTCCGGTCAGCCAACGAGTCAACGGATAAAACCCACCATTATCAGCTGATCTGTCATCTGTATATGTCATAGAAACTGATAAAATAATATAGCTATATACATACATCAAATGGATATCATTTCCAGGGTTTGGC
>NW_017306545.1:779009-782407 GCF_000935625.1 Nanorana parkeri
GAAGAGAAACTACACATTTTATTTGTTTGAAGTGTGTGCAGATAGATCCTGAAAATGAGGCTGATTTTCTGGAGGAGTTGAGAATCGTCACTCAGAAAATTGTGTGAATATTCAGCTCAATTAACTAGTCACTTGAAAATCACATTTTTGTTCACTGTGAACAACCAATCCTATGCAGGAGAGATAATTAAACAGGAATTTGCCTTTCACATGATTGGATAACTGAGTTGAATATTTACACAAAAAGAAAGAAAGAAAGAAAGAAAGAAAGAAAGAAAGAAAGAAAGAAAGAAATATTATCAAACTCCTTTAGTAAATTAACCCCCAAAACGTATTTTTCTATATGAATATGTAATGAGTCCGATCTACTAAAGGAGTTGGACAAATTGTGTGACTATTCACTTGAACGGCCCAGTCATGTGCAAAGCAGATTCCTGTTCGCTTTGAATGCCCAATCACGAGCAGAAGCTTTTCACATGATTTGATCATTCAAGTGAATATTTACACCGTTTTTTTCAGTGAAGATTCTCCGCTCCTTTAGTAAATCAGCCCTATTGAACACTGATATTGGCTCATGCTGTGAACTGATGCTGGGGTCGTTATTAGGTTAGAGGAGATGTTGGACTGTGGTCATTGTGGAATGGGTACAATCAGATCACGTCTCTCGGTGCCCGTATGCCCTCTTACCTGTACTCTGGACTCTGTCAGGCCGATCCTCAGTGCCAGCTCTTCTCTCATGAAGATGTCAGGGTAGTGGGTCTTGGCGAAGCTCCTCTCCAGTTCGTTGAGCTGTGCCGGGGTGAAGCGGGTTCGGTGCCTCTTCTGTTTCTGGCTCTGGCTCTGGCTCTGCTGCTGGCCCGACTGGTTGGGGTTCTGCTGTTGCTGCTGCTTGTCCGGATCTTTGGAGCTGACGGCCATGGAGGACTGGTTGGAGCCCACGCTGGTGATGTCCTCACCCGGCAACAGCGTGGTGCCCTCCACCTGGTCAGAGTTGCTGGCCAGATCTCCCGGATGTACCGGGTCCGACCCACCCACTCCAAGGCGACATTTCACTGGTTCACGGTGCCCCAGCAGCTCAGCCGCATCCTTCATCCCTGTACAGGAGGAATGGAGAGGTGAACATGAGTGGCACTGGACTGTGCCCACCATCAGGGCGCTCACATCTCCCTTCTAGCCACATAGCTGCCATATACTTGGAGCACACAGCCAAGAGGCTTTACTAACAGCCAGGACAGTTGTGCTTTCCAGCTACCCTCTCGTCTACACATAATGCAATTTAGGAGCCAGCTTCACCCTATCTACACCACTGCTCAGGTGCCCTACAAGCAGAACCGATGACCATACATCAGACTGATAAGGCAGACTGGCACCCACTGGTCACCCAGCCTCACATATCAGCAGTGCATTTTTTCCACAAAAGACTGCCAACTCCACAAAGTTTCCCAAAGGCAAGCTGAACTGCCCGCAGCCCCACAGCAAAGTCCACACTTCACCCCTATGCAGAAAAGGAAAAGGAGGCAAATGCTCAGCTCACCCAACAAATAATCTCAAAGCAAAAAAAAAAACAAAAAAAAAAACGAGTCTCAAGTAAATAGTTATTTCTGTCTAAATATAATTACATCCCTCTTCCTTGGATGTCCACATCCCATGTATTCAAAGACTGCAGTTAAATCAAATTAAAGTTTAATACTACACAATTACTTTAGAAGGAATTAGCCCATTTAGAGTGCATTAAGGCGGAATCAGGGACAAATTGACGCTTTCCTGGGAGGGGAGGAGAAGGGTGGCAAAGACTCACCGAGCCGGGCGTCCAGGAGGTCGGCGTGAGACAGCATCGCGCACCGCTCCAGGGCGAAAGCCTGTCCCCCCCAAATCCTGCCGGCTGCTTAACGATTTCAAAATAAAAATAGATAGATAGATATAGATAAGCTAAATGAAAGAAAATTCGGTTTGTGCTTAAAAAGGGGGTCCCCTGCATTATAATGTCCTTTAGAGAGGCGGGGAGGTGCTTAGTGCTTGGGTGAGCTGCTGAGCGGCTGCCACCACCGACCAATCACAGAGCGAGCTGCAAATGTCACCGGCTCAGCATCCAGTGCTGGTCCCCCTGCTGCTGCTACAGGCTGAGTGTGAGTGCACGAGGGGGGGCTCTGGGTGTCCTCCCTGCAGCCCTCTGCCTCCATGGATCCTGACACCAAGTCCCACAAGCTGCCATCACCTACTACCACTGGTGTCAGCAAACTGGACTTATACCTGCATGGGCTGCCTGTCATGCCATGCAAATCTTTACTGCTGTCATCCTAGCTCCTGCTATAGACCATGACCACCAATAAAGACATATTTGTTCCTATACCCACTGCTTCATTCAAATGTCTTTGCAATGTTTTATTATTATTATTATTATTCTGCTACTAATAAAATAATAATTATTATTATTTACACTTGCATCAGTTGGTGCTGTGGACATGTTATTATTGCATGTTTATTACTTTATTTTTAATATTATTGACACAATGGTGGCTGTATTATCATTGTTATGGTTATTTTCATTGCTATTATTAATATTTACACTTACATCAGTTGCTGTCGTAGACATGCTTTTATTGCATGTTTATTACTTTATTATTAATATTATTGACACAACGGTGGCTGTATTATCATTGTTATGGTTATTTTCATTGCTATTATTAATATTTACACTTACATCAGTTGCTGTTGTAGACATGTCATTATTGCATGTTTATTATTACTGTATTATTAATATTATTGACACAACAGTGACTGTATTATCACTGATATAATTATTTTCATTACTATTATTACTACTGTTAATATTTATACATATATCAGCTGCTGCTGTAGGCATGTTATTATGGTGTGATTAATACATATATTATTATTGTTGTTGTTGTTGTTATTGAAACAACAGTTGTTGTAATATTATTATTAGTATCAGTGTTGTGTTTATGATTCTATACGCTATAGTATTTTAGGAAACAAATCTATAATAAAAATAAATAAATATATTTTGTTTCATGGCAGCTCTTATGTTGTTAGAGTTATCCATATTTTTGTCCATTGAATCGAGATTAAATTAATCAGAGTTTTGTTTCAGTTCACACCACTGTCATGTTTAACCCACGTACGGCTCTGGAAGGGTTAAATCAGGTCTGATAGATAAAATTTAGCGCATCATTTAACCGCCGCATTTAATGGCCGATAGGCAATCAGCTTCGATACAGACGTCCAAGTTCAGCTTCAGGGATTGAAGACACATACAATTCCAGTTGGATAGTACATATCTGGAATTATCACCCTAGGTAGGGTACCAGTTGGTAGAGGTCAGCTCCTGGGGTGGTTCATATACAGCCCATGTTGGAGAATATATATATATATATATA
>NW_017306545.1:782445-788635 GCF_000935625.1 Nanorana parkeri
AGAATATATATATATATATATATATATATATATATATTAGTGCTGACAAAATTATTTCGCTGGCTTCCTCAGCCATTCTCGTCTCCCCTCCGGTCCCTCCAAATTCAGGGCCTTACAGTGGGGAGATATTTGGCTTTCTACAGTACACCATTATAATAAATGTATTTGCTTTGTTTACATGTATTACTAAATATTTTCTATGGCTTAACTACGATCCGAGTTCGCATCCACACATTCCATTGTAGTTCATCGTTCACACTTTATTCACTGAACACCAGCAAGGAGAATTGCAGCAGCTGAATATTACTCTTTACAAGCATTTCCTTGTGCTTAGATTAAAACAGATGCAATCCTGGAAAGAAAGTGCGATAATCTCCCCTGTATTCCTGATGGTAAATCATTGCACAATTTTCTAGCTGAGGTATTTAAGTCCGTCTCCCGTCCACAAAGGCGATTTCATGCAGTAAATAGGGGTAAATGTTCTTTATTTTCATTTGAATATGTTAAGAGTGCAGGAGCAATCTCTAGTGCTCCTAACAAGGCAAGTGAACCATCCCTAATGCTCTGATTTTTCAAACCCAGCCAACAACAAAGTTTAGATTAGCAATATATTTCTAACCAGAGTAATTTTCAAGATCATTAGGCATTTATGTAATTAGTGCCAAATCTATAAGCTTTTATTACGATTATTAGAGTAAAATCAGTATAAATTTGTACTAATTTACTACTGTTTAGACTTGGCTGTCAAAGCCAAGAGCTTCTTATTGTAAATGATAAGTGGGGAAATTAAGTGCAAAATTCTGAACCATTTCTGATGGGCTCGCAAACAATCCGTTTCAATTGTGTTTGAGGCAGAGCAGAATGCCCTTTTCAAGTGATCTGAGCTGATGTTTCTTGTCTCTTGCTTGTATTTGCACAACAAGGAGATAACAGAGGAAAAACATGGAGCACTGGTGCACAATGCAGGCAGCTATTTACAAGTCTGCGCTTGATTAACATTGATTTTTAATCCCGGAGTGATGCAATTAAGATTATTCATTTAGGACAAAAGTATAAAGCAGTGAGAAGAGTGGATGCAGCAGCAAGGCACAGGGGATACTAAACAATACACTGACTTTTTTTTTCTTTTTTTTCCCAGTTATTTTGAATGTGATTGTTAATCAACTGACTGTGGCACAAAACCTAGGGATGGTCGTGGCAGATGCAGGGGGGCTCGTTCCGTTGTCTTCTTGAACAAGAGATGAACAGATAGACAAAGGAGGCGACAGAGCGAGGTCTGTCCACTTTTCTCCCCTACCCCAGCCCTGGCTGCTGCTCCACATGTGTGCTCTGTGCAGCATCACGTTCTGTCTTTTGCAGGAGCTGAAGTGAGGAGCGCTATGCATGAATGAACCCAGGGAGCTGAGGGCAGGGGGCCTAGGACTGGACCTACCCACTGTAATACTTCGTGGACGTATGGACTGCTACTGGCAGGAGATGCAGCTGGACACACCTGGGACAGGTCAGAAATAGGGCGGAGAGAAGAGGGAAGACAGAAAAAAGGAAAATATTAATTGTTAGAGAAGGAGAGATTTAATGGGATAAAAAGAAAACCAAAGGAGGAATGAGAAAGGAAGGTGATATGAGGAGAGAAACAAAAAAAAGGGGAAGAGGTATAGAAAAAAAGAAGTGGGGGAGATGCACCAGAAAGGAAGAGAAAATTAAAGATGAGAAAATGATTAAGGAAAGACAGAGAGTGATATAAATCTAGAAAGCAAAAGGAGCAGAGACAGAAAACAAATAAGTTTGAAGGTTTGTGAGAATAGAAGATCAGAACAAACAAAAACAAAAAAACAGAGGGCACAGGGGGAGAGACAAAGAACAGGGGCACAGGAAGGGGCACAGGGAACATGAGGGAGAGTAAGAGAGCAGGGGTCTCAAGGAGAGAAAGAGAACAGAGGGCAGAGAGGGAAAGAGAGAGCAGAGGGCACAGGAAGAATGAGGGACAGTATGAGAACAAGGGTCCCAAGGAGAGAAAGAGAACAGAGGGCACAGCGAGAAAGAGAGAGAGCAGAGGGCACAGGGAAAAGAGAGAGCAGAGGGCACATGGAGAGAGCAAGAGAACAGAGGGCACACAGACAATAAGAATGGGAGAGGACAGGGGGCCCAGTGAGAGGGAGAGAGATAGGCAGACTGACAAGAGGGCACATGGAGATGAGAGTGGGAGAAAACAGAGGGCACAAGAAAAAAGAAAGAGAGAGAGAGAGAACATAGAGCACAGGGAGATTGAAGGAGAGTAAGAGAACATTTGGCACACATAGAAAAAATGAGATAGAGCAGCGGGCCCAGGGAAAGGAAGAGAGAGAGAGAGAGTAGAGAAAGCAGGGAGAATGAGCGGGAGATGGCAGGAGATGACAGAGGGCAATGAAAAAAAGAGAGAACAGGGGGCACAAGAATAAAGAGACAGAACCCAGGTCACAGAAAAAAAAAGAGAGAATGGACATAGGGCACAGAAAGATTACGAGAGACATAACAGAGCAGACAGGAAAAAAATAAGAGAAAGATCAGGAGGCAAAAGAAATAGTAAGAGAGAGAGGGAACATAATGCAAAGAGGTAGAGGGAATTAACAGAGGGCATAGGGAAAAATAGAGCAAAAGAACAGAGGGCAAAGAGAGGAAAAGAGAGAATTAGAAAGAGAGAATTAGAAAGAGAGAAAAAGAGTGAGAGAGAGGGCAAAGGAGAAAGAGAGAGGTAACAGAGGGCACAGAGAAAATGTGAGATGTAACATGGTAACAAGGGACAGGGAGTATTAGAGAATGGGAACAGAGGGCACAGTGAGTATTGGAGAATGGGAACAGAGGGCACAGGGAGTATTGGAGAATGGAAACAGAGGGCACAGGGAGTATTGGAGAATGGGAACAGAGGGCACAGGGAGTATTAGAGAATGAGAACAGAGGGCACAGAGAGTATTAGGGAATGGAAACAGGGGGCACGAGGAGTATTAGAGAATGAGAACAGAGGGCACAGTGAGTATTAAAGAATGGGAACAGAGGGCACAGGGAGTATTAGAGAATGGGAAAAGAGTGCACAGGAACAATTAAAAAATGGGAACAGAGGGCACAAGGAGAATTTGAGATTGGGAACAGAGGGCACAGGGATAATAGGAAAAAGAGAGCACTGAGCGAATGAGAAAGAGAGAAAACAAAGGGAAAACTGGAGAGAGAGAGAAGGGCACAGGTAGAGAGATAAGGGGGGCACAGGAAGAATTAGAGAGAGGTAGGAATATAGAGGGGGACAGGGAGATGGAAGCGGTAGAGAAAAACAGAAGGGGAGAATGATAAAGGGCAGTAAGAAAGCAAGCGATAAGGAGGAAAAATACAGAGTGAGAGAGGGAGAAACACTCTGTGAGACATAAACATAAACAGGCAAGAATAACATTGTTACATGTCCTGCACATCCAGCATTCAGCACCATAGACAGCGCAGTACTAATCATCTACTGTACACTAGAGCAAAGGACTTCTGCATTTGACTTCCTGACAATTTTTATAGGATTTACTACTTATGTAAAATAAAATGATAAAAACTAGGATTGTCATTTCTAACAGTTTGCTGCAAAAGCTCTTTTGCATGATTAGTCGTTTAGTGTTTGCAGTGCCTGTCAGGACACCATGCAGCCCAGCAGTGGAGGATATAGGCGCTGCTATGTGATGGTGCAGGCTGCAGGGAGCGGCGGGTCCAGCGATAAATAATTGTGTAATAGTTACATGTGCGGACACATCAGAGTAATAACAATAAGGTGTTATTAAAGGATGATCAATCTGTGTTACTGGGCGCCCAGTGATTGATAGAGCGCTTCATTTTATGACTTTTCTATTGCTCTTGATTTTTGTGCTAGTATAAACAAACTAAATCATTTCTTTTCAAGCACTGGGGGGAGAAGAGCCCCTCCCGCTCCCACTAGCATCGGTAACAATAAGCGAAGAGAAATGGGAGTCCTGTGAAGAGGGGAGACACTTTATACAAGCAGAAGAGGACACATGACAAGCGCTTTACCTTAACCTATAGCATGCCAGTGTAATGCAAGCATGGCAGTCTGGGCATCGGCCCTCAGAGGGTTAATACTGCCTAATATGCAGAACATGAATTAAACCAAAATCGCTTTAAAGCAAAGTAAAAGGATTTTCTATGACGGATGCAGTGATTTTTGCTTCATAAATAGGTTTTAGATTGTAACACACATGTAGAACTGGAACAATGGGAACTACCAGAAAATATATTGGCCGGCCTCTAATACAATTTATTTAGACAGTTTACCTCTCATAAAAATAGAGATTGAATTTTGTACAAGAGTCTCTGCCAGGGACCTGGCTCAAGGAAATCGGATTTTTTATCTCTCTCCTTTTCTTTTCTATTTTTTGTTCAATTTTAACTAAGTACATATAATGTTTTAAAATAGATATAAATCCATTGACACTTCTTGCTCTGACCCCGAACATGGCTCAGGCGCTGCTGAAAGTATCTGCTGCAAAATATCCCATTACAAGCCCTCATCTTAACCCTCTCCTGACTGCTACTCACATCAGCACCACTGTCCACTTTATGGCAATGAATGTTGTGATGATAGGTAAATATACAATACCAAAGTGTCTGTCATCTATCAACACCAAGTGATCACCATACAAAAAAAATAATAATAAAAAAATATATATATATATGTGTATATATATATATATATTTATTTTCATTACCTACTATATTTTTCACGTATAATACAGTCACCTCTATAATAATATTTTTGTATACAATTAATATATGATATGTAATTTTTCTGCTATTGAGTTATTTATAAGCACTGTTTTGTATGTGTATCACTACAAGTGTACTACTAGTGTATTACAGAACATGTTAAGTAGAAGGATTAGTTAGTTGTGTTGTTATATTCATGAACAATATGCACATTAGATCATATATTCTATAGCTATAGAAGTATAGTCACACAGAATTTCTGCTTTCTGCATCTCATCAATGGCTTGCACACTGTGATATATCTGAAGGTGTTTGTGTTACATTATAGATGATTGCATTTATATTTTATACAGACGAAGTGGAACAACAGAAGCACATGGCATACATGGATAACCTGTGTAATATGTGTATTAATTGACATTTATTTATGTGTATATGAGTGTGTATAGCTCTTGTACAGTTCACACACTTACTACTGTACTCGGAATAATGGAAACAAACATAATGGCATTATTTTGTACTTGTTTTGAGAGGGAAAACGCTAACAGCTAAATGAAATTAAAACACGCATCCTGATATTCAGGCGCTGATTATTCACATGGCAGGTCTCCTGTGCTAAATTGTTCATTTTAAGCAGACCCTCCAGCCCCCCTTCCATAATTAAAGATCTAACATTTTCCTATTTCTAGCTTGATGACAATAATCAATTTTAATTCGCTTTAAATGACACTCAATGCACTTGTGTGATTGCTATTTGCTTGCGGAAAGCATAGAGGATGGAGAGGAGAGCCGCCTTGTGCTGCCTCATCCAAGGACAGTCGGTGGGTTCCCCTGCGGTACAGCTTACCGTACCCTGTGCCTCCTGTGTACACATGTGCATGACCTGGCTGTACATGCGCTGCCAGTGCGGCTCCCCTGGAGCTCCCTTCCCGGCCTAGGTAACCCTCACCCTGCTTATGAGGGTGGATGGGGGGCTGCAGCCGTCAGCAGCAATCCTTTTCCTAAGAACTGAAAGGCTGTCTTATTCCAGATCATTCCCATTACAGTTATGACAGCTTGTCTTCTTCTTTGGCAAATAGAAAAGATGTTTTATCCTGCAAGCCTGCCCGAACCAAGACTGAGCCAGGGATTTATGTGTGCAACTTTCTCAATGTGTTGTATACATGCATCTCATCTATTTTAATCTGCCAAAATTTATTGCAGCGCCTAATATGTAATCCATAGATCTACATCAAAACTTGGGGGGTCTAATTAGAAATATTTTCACCCACAAATCCATTTCCAATAAGAAAATGTGTAAATCTTCTGTGAAAGTTGTAGGAATTTTGAGTGAAAACATTTATAAATAGACCACTTAAGTACATATACTGAAAATATCAGGTGAGTTTAAAATTATGTAATTATAACAAGCATGAGGAGATATATACAGTATATAAAATATATTTTATTCATACACACATAT
>NW_017306545.1:788657-790396 GCF_000935625.1 Nanorana parkeri
ACTACTTAATGGCCAAACCAAATGAGTCATTTTTATCCTATATAGGTTACTTTTGTATTTTCTTGTGTTCCATACCTATTTCTATTTTCTATTTATATATTCTCTCTCCCTCTGATGCCAGCTTTGTATCTTGAAATAATTGTTGGCATTATCTTCATCACTGCCCTTTATTTGGAAAAGTAGGCCACCAGAGCAAAGAGAAGACACTTGCTAAGCGTGTAAATATGTATTGGAATATGTGTGAGTAACATTGATAAAATCTTAAACAGCGTTCATCCTGGTGATATGAACCCCTGGGCACTTCAGGTAAAGATAATTAGAATCAATTCTTGGGGTTTTGCTGGAGCCCATTAGAAAGGAATGGATGTATGGAGAGCATCAGCTGTCATCTGTGTGCAGCAAGCAATGCATTGCCGTATGTACAGCAATTGTCTTCTGTCTGATCCTTCAGCAGGCAGCCTCATCTCAGCAATTGCATAGGTAGAAAGCATTCAGACACAGGCACACTTCCTCTGAACAGCCTCTGAAGTTGGTTGCTTTTTTGATTTCTATTTACACAAGATACATAATCATATATCAGTTATTCAGTTTGGTGACAAGTCTGGTAATTGGAATAAAGAGGGAACATCTCAACCTTATCACTCTCCAGACCCACAGAAAGCACTAATAAGACTGCATCAATCTTATCCAGCAAATAAATAAAATAGACAAACAAACAAATTCTCCTCCAACAAGTTAATGTGGTGTATCTGAGTGGAAAGTAGATATTTTCACGCGTTCTGGAGATGAGGAGTGACTTTTAATAAAATCAGAAGAAAAACAAATGTAATTCTGTAAGCAATTTCAGAGATCAGCCTTCCCCTTCCCTCAGGAGAGGCAGACAGCTTCAAACAACAGTCCTAGCCCACTACACTTAACCCCTTCAAAGCTGAACAGCACAGCCAGCTTCGCACAACAGTCCTAGCCCACTACACTTAACCCCTTCACTGCTGAACAGCACAGCCAGCTTCAAACAACAGTCCTAGCCCACTACACTTAACCCCTTCAAAGCTGAACAGCACAGCCAGCTTCGCACAACAGTCCTAGCCCACTACACTTAACCCCTTCACTGCTGAACAGCACAGCCAGCTTCGCACAACAGTCCTAGCCCACTACACTTAACCGCTTCACTGCTGAACAGCACAGCCAGCTTCGCACAACAGTCCTAGCCCACTACACTTAACCCCTTCACTGCTGAACAGCACAGCCAGCTTCGCACAACAGTCCTAGCTCACTACACCAAACCCCTTCACTGCGGAACAGCACAGCCAGCTTTGCACAACAGGCCCAAATAACTATATTTACCCCTTCACTGCTGAACAGCACAGCCAGCTTCCCACAACAGTCCTAGCCCACTTCACGTAACCCCTTCACTGCTGAGCTACACAGCCAGATTCCCACAACAGTCCTGGCCCACTACAGTTAACCCCTTCACTGCTGAGCTGCATAGCCAGCTTTACACAACAGTCCTAGCCTACTACACTTAACCCCTTCACTGCTAAACAGCATAGCCAGCTTCATACAACAGTCCTAGCAAATTACACTTAACCGTTTTACTGCGGAACAGCACAGCCAGCTTCCAACAACTATACTTAACCCCTTCACTGCTGAACAGTAAAGGGGTTAAAATGGCAATTGTCAGTTAAGAAATTTCAACAGCAAAAAGAATTGTTAACAAAAAAAACAACAACAAATATATA
>NW_017306545.1:791015-796276 GCF_000935625.1 Nanorana parkeri
ACAACAGTCCTAGCCCACTACACTTAACCCCTTCAAAGCTGAACAGCACAGCCAGCTTCGCACAACAGTCCTAGCCCACTACACTTAACCCCTTCACTGCTGAACAGCACAGCCAGCTTCGCACAACAGTCCTAGCCCACTACACTTAACCCCTTCACTGCTGAACAGCACAGCCAGCTTCAAACAACAGTCCTAGCCCACTACACTTAACCCCTTCACAGCTGAACAGCACAGCCAGCTTCGCACAACAGTCCTAGCCCACTACACTTAACCCCTTCACTGCTGAACAGCACAGCCAGCTTCGCACAACAGTCCTAGCTCACTACACCAAACCCCTTCACTGCGGAACAGCACAGCCAGCTTTGCACAACAGGCCCAAATAACTATATTTACCCCTTCACTGCTGAACAGCACAGCCAGCTTCCCACAACAGTCCTAGCCCACTTCACGTAACCCCTTCACTGCTGAGCTACACAGCCAGATTCCCACAACAGTCCTGGCCCACTACAGTTAACCCCTTCACTGCTGAGCTGCATAGCCAGCTTTACACAACAGTCCTAGCCTACTACACTTAACCCCTTCACTGCTAAACAGCATAGCCAGCTTCATACAACAGTCCTAGCAAATTACACTTAACCGTTTTACTGCGGAACAGCACAGCCAGCTTCCAACAACTATACTTAACCCCTTCACTGCTGAACAGTAAAGGGGTTAAAATGGCAATTGTCAGTTAAGAAATTTCAACAGCAAAAAGAATTGTTAAAAAAAAAAACAACAACAAATATATATATTGTGAAATAGTTACAACTGGTGGTAAAACTTACTATTTTATGAATTGACAAACAAGCTGCTGAGCCACACTGTATGGAGTTTGGAAAGTATAGCAATACTAGGTTAAGAGAAACACAGGCACATAGTCCAGTCACTGACTACTGGGGCTTTAAAATGCCATTGCAGAACAGAAATAATGATGGACAATATACTTAACACTCTAAGTACCACATGTGGAAACACAGAAAGGGAAATAAATGACTGCGGTACGCTTGCATCGCTGGCCTGTATGAGCATGCAGCAATCCCTAAACCTATCTAGCTGAATGCACACTGATGTTCAATGTGTACAGTGCAGTCCTAATTTGCAAAGTACACTAAACATCCAAATAATGTTTTATATGAGCATTCTGTGTCTCCCTGTAGCTTCTATCCTTTAAAGCTAAATTCCAGGCACAAAACATGTTTTATATGTAAAGATGTGTTTATATATATTCCAGAATATATTGTGTGCACCAAATGCCTTTGTATACCAGGTTATTAACTTATAAAAGTAGTCCTGACATCATCACTATGTTGTACATAGCCTATGTAGAGAACAGAGCTGTGGAAGGGACCCTGCAGGCACCACACACTAAAAGGCTGCCTGCAGACAACTACAGCATTGGGGTGGATACAAGACCAGTCACCCTGCACACGGAGAAATAACAGCAGTGACCGGTCTTTCTTTGTTACAGGAAGCTTCTGTACAATGGCAAAGGTTCACACTGAATTACTGCACAGATCGGGAAGAAATACACAAAGCACTTCAAGAATACCCGACTCTTGTATTTAGACAATACTTGCTTATTCCAAAGTTCAGCTTTAACAACTTTATTGCTATATTTGGAAAAATACAAACTCCTACATACAGCATCTAATATTCACAACATCCATTCCATTACCACACATGAAAACACACCAGCTACTATTCTCTATATCCATATCAGTACCACACATAGAAATACACCAGCTCCTATCCACAATATCCATTCCATTTCCACACGTGGAAACCCACCATCACCTATCCTCTATATCCATATACAGTGGCGTAACCAGAGTTATGGGCGCCCGGGGCAGAACATTTTTTTCGCCCCCCCCCCCCCCCCATCCTATCCTCTATATCCATATCATTACCACACGTGAAAACACGCCAGCTCCTATCCTCTATATCCATATCATTACCACACGTGGAAACACGCCAGCTTCCATCGTCTATATCCATATTATAACCACATGTGGAAACACACCAGTACCTATCCTCTATATCCATATCATTACCACACGTGGAAACACACCAGCTCCTATCCATGTTATCTATACCATTACCACATGTGTAAACACAGCAGTACCTATCCTCTATATCAGTGGTTTTTAACCTGTGTAACCTCAAGACCCACATTTGTCCGCGGTCATTAGGTTGTGACCCAAGGTGCACTGCAATGGAACGCACGGCACTAGGGTACCACACGATCCAGTGCGGGCGTGTGAACTGTGGGCGGTAGGTGCATTTGGGTTACCATTCAAATGAATGGCAAAGCAACACACCTCGCACACCAGAATGCACAGTAGGTGTGATTGCGTGGCACAGTGCGTTAATCGCATGGCGCTATGTGATAAACGCATTGTACTAGTGTGAATGGACCCTCAAAAACACTAAAAGACATGCACAACCACAGACACAATCTCACACACTCAAAGACATTCTTGCACACACATACACACTACAAAAATAAAATAAAAAAACACAAAACTTTAACCAGTTGACATCCGCGGTGTTAAACCCCCTTCACACCCAGTCTCGCTACCTTACGAGAACTGGAGTAGATCCTAAGCCTGGGGTCCAGTGTGGGCTGCTGTGCTGTGACGGAGCTCCATTGCTTGCACAGCTCCCTTGCGCGCCCTGTAGAGGTGCCAGAAGCCAGAATGTGTTGTCACTCCGGTCCAAGCACCTCTATAGGACACGTGAGGGAGCTGTAAGCAATGCACATATGAATGGAGCTCCCTCGTGGCTATAACCCCATCCTATCCCACCTCAAGCTGACACTAAGCGCCAGCAGGCATATTTTGAATGGCTGCTTGGCATGAGAACTGACAGTGCTGCGCTAGGGGGAGGCAGAGGAGCCTCTTACCTAGAAAAATGGAAGGCATGCGGCAATTTTCTGCAAAAGATAAACGTCTTCTGCAGAAAATGTGAAAGCCGCACAGCCGCGCCAAGGCACCTCTATATAGTGCGGTCTTTTAACCTTAGCGGTGAGACAAGTTTTTTTGCATGCTGGCTGGCGAGTGTGCTGGGAAACCTTTTGCGGTTGTACTGTATAAAACCCTTCCATGTGCACCTTGCTGTAAAGCTGGTGACTAATTGATGAGTGCGTTTGTCATTTGTTTTGCTTGACCACAGGTCATGTGTAAGACTTTGCCCAATCAGGGCTCAGTACTCATTTGGAGCCATGATTGGGCAAAGTCATGATGACTCTGCCCAATCATGTCTCGCCTATCAGATGCCGGCCAACTACACAATTGGGCGGAGCTACCTGTCACCGCTAGCTTAGTGCAATAGTTTATGTTTTGCCAGCATCTGTCAAAATGCCATTATGCAGCGGGAGTCGGCAAGGGGCGGACGGCGAAGGCGGTCGGCGTTTTTTCAATTTTTTTATTTCTATTTCTTTTTTATTGTTTTATTTTTTATTTCGTCGTCGTCGTGGACAACGATGGACGTCGTGATTGACCATGGATTACGTCGGTGGATCCCTTTTTTTTTTTTTAAATTTAATTTTTTTTAAAAGACTTGTCAAAAACATGTATTTTTTTTCAATTAAAGGATTTTATCAAAAGTCTGGACTTTTTAATAACTATTTTATTTAACCCTTTAGTGAATGAGTAGGAGTACAAGTATCCCTTACCCATTCACAAGGGAGGGGGGCGGCATCTGAGTGCCCCCTTAATTAAAGGGGTACGTCGATGCAAATAAGCCCCCTTGCCCGCCGACCCCCAGGGTGAGGGTTGTGTGGATGAGGCCCTTGTCCCCATCGGCACGGGGACACCCTCCCAGTGCCAAGGGCATGTGGCCTGGTGTGGGGGGGAGGGGGGGGGGGCTGCTCGCTCGTCTCCCCCCCCTTTCCGGCCCTGCCAGGCCTATGCTCGGATCAAGTGTCTGGTATGACTTTAAGGGGAACCCTACACACTTTTTTTTTTTTTACATGGGGTCCCTCCTCACTATCTCTACCAGACCTTAAGGGCCTGGTATGACTTAGAGGGGTAACCCCACACACTTTTTTTTTACACGAGGCCCCTCCTAAATATTCCTAAAAATGGTCCCTCCTAACATTTCTACCAGACCTAAAGGGTCTGGTATTGTTTGGGAGGGGGAACTGCACACTTTAAGTGTAAAAAAACAAAAATTTCACTTTTTTCTTTAGAAATGTTAGTTTTGCCGCAGCAGGTTATATACATCCTACAGATCCACCACTTCACAGGCAGTTTAAGGGGACCCCCCCCAGGCACGATATTTGAAGACATTTTTCATTTTTATTCTTACCTTTTAAGTGATGTTGAAATCACTGCTCCTTTAAAAACGTTTTTTTTCCCATTGATTACTGTTCCCCAGAGCAGTACCCAGACCCCCATGGACAATACCTTGCATATAAGCCCTCTTATGGACAATAACTTGCATATAAGCCCTCTTAAAGGGGACAATTATTTTCGGAAGTTCTACCCCTATAGACTTGCATTAGGTTCAAGTTCATATTCGAACTTTTCAGCTGTTCGAGTGTTCGAATACGAACCAAACACGGGGGTGTTCGGCCCATCACTAGCCAGGAGATGGCAGGACTTTTCAAAGTACAAATACTTCTTCCTCTTACAATGTAATTGTTGTTGCAATCTATATAGTTCAGATATTGCAACTTCCTTTTTTTCGTTTAAAAAAAAAATGTATAAATATAATTATAATTAAGTTAATATCATATTCTCAGAGAAAAGAAATTGGAAGATAGCTAGACTGTGGGTAGATAGATAGATAGAGTAGATAAGATAGATAGATAGAACAATAGATAGAAAGAAAGAAAGATAAATAGATGATAGATAGATAGATAGATAGATAGATAGATAGATAGATAGATAGATAGATAGATATAGATGGATGGATGGATGGATAGATAGAGATAGAGATGGATGGATAGATAGATAGATAGATAGATAGATAGATATAGATGGATGGATAGATAGATAGAGATAGAGATGGGATAGATAGATAGATAGATAGATAGATAGATAGATAGTTAGATAGATAGATAGATAGAGATGGATGGATAGATAGATAGAGATGGATAGATAGATAGATAGATAGATAGATAGATAGATAGATAGATAGAGATGGATGGATAGATAGATAGATAGATAGATAGATAGATAGATAGAAAGATAGATATAGATGGATGGATGGATAGAGAT
>NW_017306545.1:796421-802827 GCF_000935625.1 Nanorana parkeri
GAGTTCCGTTTGGGGGGGGTTATTTGGGTGCAGTTTGGGAATTAGAAGTAATAAGTTGTTGTGTCTGCTCTCCTCCTCCTCTTGGCTCCTGATAGTGATGCTTCTCTATGCTGCATCAGGTGCTTCCTCCTCCGGCCGCCAGCTCGTCAGTGCCCACCGCTGCATCTCTTGCTCTAATTAGTGCTGCTGCCCTCCATGTGGGCTCCATTAAACCGTGATTTAGCCGAAAGAATTATAATTATGGTTGCAAATAAAATAATCAGCATTGAAGAGCGATTTCCTTAATGAGATGGAGCGGTTGCACGTCACGGACTAAAGGGGTCTCATTAAGAGCTGCTAATGAAGCTTGGGAGAATATTGATCTTCAACCAAAAGTCTCCCCGCTGCTGGGAGACACTCACATCCTTCCAACTTTCTGCCTGGGGTCCAGTGTGAAGACCCCCCTCACTGATACAGCTGAACCACAGGGGGCCCTGCCATCCCCAACTCATTATCCCCCCTAATATTGGCATTAGTATACAATATACATCCTACAGATCCACCACTTCACAGGCAGTTTAAGGGGACCCCCCCCAGGCACGATATTTGAAGACATTTTTCATTTTTATTCTTACCTTTTAAGTGATGTTGAAATCACTGCTCCTTTAAAAACGTTTTTTTTCCCATTGATTACTGTTCCCCAGAGCAGTACCCAGACCCCCATGGACAATACCTTGCATATAAGCCCTCTTATGGACAATAACTTGCATATAAGCCCTCTTAAAGGGGACAATTATTTTCGGAAGTTCTACCCCTATAGACTTGCATTAGGTTCAAGTTCATATTCGAACTTTTCAGCTGTTCGAGTGTTCGAATACGAACCAAACACGGGGGTGTTCGGCCCATCACTAGCCAGGAGATGGCAGGACTTTTCAAAGTACAAATACTTCTTCCTCTTACAATGTAATTGTTGTTGCAATCTATATAGTTCAGATATTGCAACTTCCTTTTTTTCGTTTAAAAAAAAAATGTATAAATATAATTATAATTAAGTTAATATCATATTCTCAGAGAAAAGAAATTGGAAGATAGCTAGACTGTGGGTAGATAGATAGATAGAGTAGATAAGATAGATAGATAGAACAATAGATAGAAAGAAAGAAAGATAAATAGATGATAGATAGATAGATAGATAGATAGATAGATAGATAGAAAAAAAAGATAGATAGATAGATCAATAGATCGATAGATAGATCGATAGAACAATAGATATAAATAAAGATAAATAAATAGATAGATACAAAAAAAAGTTAGATAGATAGATAGAACAATAGATATAAAGAAAGATAAATAAATAGATAGATAGATAGATAGATAGTAATTATTCTGTTCTCTGTCATTCATTTCTATCTATATCAATCTATCCTTCCATCCATCCATCTATCAATATCTCTTCCTATTTTTAGTACGCCTCAGTGGTCATCCTGTAGTAGCGGCTGATGGGGACAGTAGTTGTCCTTGGGCGGTGTAGCTGGAAAGATCCAGCTGGGGTTATTTCTACTTTTGGACGGAGGAGTTTTTGTTCTTGTGGCGGGGCAGGTGAAAGCAATCCAGGGGCGTCTATATTCAGTCAATTAAGGAAATGTAAAGAGAAAATCGATCTTCTATCTGTAGAAATGCCAGCTTAACAAATTAGATTCCTGTTTGGTGCGGGTGATTTGGTGACAGTTTGGGAATTAGAAGTAATAAGTTGTTGTGTCTGCTCTCCTCCTCCTCTTGGCTCCTGATAGTGATGCTTCTCTATGCTGCATCAGGTGCTTCCTCCTCCGGCCGCCAGCTCGTCAGTGCCCACCGCTGCATCTCTTGCTCTAATTAGTGCTGCTGCCCTCCATGTGGGCTCCATTAAACCGTGATTTAGCCGAAAGAATTATAATTATGGTTGCAAATAAAATAATCAGCATTGAAGAGCGATTTCCTTAATGAGATGGAGCGGTTGCACGTCACGGACTAAAGGGGTCTCATTAAGAGCTGCTAATGAAGCTTGGGAGAATATTGATCTTCAACCAAAAGTCTCCCCGCTGCTGGGAGACACTCACATCCTTCCAACTTTCTGCCTGGGGTCCAGTGTGAAGACCCCCCTCACTGATACAGCTGAACCACAGGGGGCCCTGCCATCCCCAACTCATTATCCCCCCTAATATTGGCATTAGTATACAGCACTGTGCACTTATAAATAGCTTTTTACCTTTCATACAGGACTGTGTGCTGAAATATCAGGAGGAAAATGGATTCAATTACAATCTGGTCACCTAATTCCCACCACTATAGTGACAGATGACAAGCACCTCACTTCAATTTCATAAACTGACTGGAATCATTCAATGATAAAGAATTGTTTTCATAGATTACAGTCGATTCATATTTCATTGATGTTAAATGTAATGTCCTATATTGTAATACATATTAATTTGGCCTATATATGAACTTAATTATAACGATGGACATTATTATTACCCTTAGTAAGTGCTGCCATTGCCAAATCAGAGGCTGTATTTTGGCAATGTGCCACCAAGGCTGCTTGTATGGTGCCACTTCCTGTGCTCTGTGTAGGTGTACATCTTTATACATCTCAGATGATATAACAAGGTATATTTTACAGGTGGTAGAATGATACTCTCACAATATACAGTTTTCTCTTTGAAGACACTATGCTGACTGCACACAGGACAAAATCTCAAGCAATTTTAGCCATTTTTAACCTAGCAACAATAACTAAATAGATACATTCCTTCCATCTACAGTTTCGATGGACACCATAAAAAGTTTCAAAGTGTTGGTGGAAGGTTGCCCAAATTCATTACTTTGTTTATGCGATTAAGTTAGTTGTAACTGGGTGAAATTGCCATGTGTATAACCAGTATTAGGTTAGATATGAAAGTCTGAAGATGCACCAGCAGTTCATCTAAGTGTGCTGATCTCAATTATTAAAGAGGGCTCTTTAGTACCCTAACTTGCCTTGGCATTTCATAAGACCCGTTCAGTTAATAAACCGTTTCTGGACTTTGAGGTACTCTCATCTTTTTTACTTGGAACTTCTGTTCCAAGGACCTAGAACATGATCACAGCTTACCACAGAGCCACCTACACATTTAAGCACCTACGGACCCCTTCTAGACACCCTACTGCAGCCAGGGTTTAGTATCCCACCTTCTTGTCTTTTCACCTGACCTCAGTTTAAGCATTACAGTCCAGGTGTGCAGTTGCATCGTGGCCACACCGCTTGGCATTTCATAAGAACCATTCAGTTAATAAACCTTTTCTGGACTTTGTGGTACTCTCATTTTTTTCACTTGGAACCTCTATTACAAGGACCTAGAGCATAATCACAGATTATCACAGAGCCACCTTCATATTTTAAGCACTTACAGACCCCTTCTAGACAGACATTTAGCTAGGGTTTAGCACCCCACCATCTATTCTTTTTACCTGACCTCCTGAGTTTAAGCATTACAGAGTGAGGCCAGGTGTGCAGGTGCATTGTGACCACACCGCTGTGCTGAGATAGTTGGGGTGCACATGCAGAGCCAGCAACTCTAAGCTTTCCATGCTTTACAGGATATGTGAGGGAACTGGTCACCAGTGATCTGTGAAGTGCAGACATGGGCAGATTGTTACACTGATCTAACCAGCTCTGTACAGTATGTGAAAAAGCATGCAGGTTCCACTAGCTGCTTGCCTTCCACATTTTCTGCAGATTTAGTAGTTTGAAAGTGACCACAGGTTCATGTTAAAACAAGCTCATTGGTGAGTATAGATAAAAAAAAATAAAAATGATATAATATTGACATTTTCATATATACTAACAATTAATATTCTGTAGTTTTTGGTGCCTTGGTACAATGTGGTACATTGTGAGATTGTAGTCCATCACAGGAACGAGCTTGGAGCAGTGACTACTTTACAACACACACAGAGACCATGGGGAACAAAAGTAGCCACCGCTCCAGAAGGAAGGACAGTGTCAGCACCAATTCAGAGATGATTTGAGGACCTACAGCTGAGTAATACACAAATAAGATACATTTTTGTCAATACTTAGGGTACTTGAATTAATATATAAGATTTTAGTGTCACTTTAAGGTCATACCTGGCCATTTTTGTGCATTTCCACTCCTCCTTAAATCCTCAGTATTATGAAATAATCAAAACATCAAGCAAGAAATGTGAGACTACCTCATAAGGGCTACAGAAGGTGTGAAGATCCCAGAACAGAGACCTCATCAAAATATTTCCTGAGAGAGATAAGAAACTGTAAGAGGGTTTAGATCCCCAACCAGCATCTACCAAAAACTCAAATATGACTCTTGAATGGACTGACCCTTTAAAAGAACCTGTTATTTTACCAGTATTTACATTTCTATATATACCAAAGTATTATTTTTATAATTATACAGGATGTATAGAGCACCAACAGTTTGCAGAGCGCTTTACAATATAAGGAAGACATTACAGTTACAATACGGTTCAAGAGAAGATGGTTAGGAGAGCCCTGACCGTGAGAGCTAAATCTAAAACCTAATATACTGCAATACCAACCAACCAACTGGCCAAAAGATAGTGATGATTGCACCATATTATAGGATCACGATACATGTAATTATACAGTATATGGGTCACAAAAGTTCATGCTTCTGTAGATTAATATATTCATTGTTTAGAATGGACGCTGAGATGGTCCTAATGGATGTTTGGCAAATCTGTTTGTGAGTGAGCAAGGAGCAAATCCATATTTATGACACACAAGTTTGTAGGTTTAGGTAACTGATATATATGCAGTGACATTGGGGAAAATTTACATTAAAGCGCACAATGAATCTTGTGAAAATAATTTGTATTCATATGAATTTCTTTCTGGGAGTAAATATGGAGACAACTGTTGTTTAATACTCTGGAGCGGATTTCTGGGCTCGCCAGCCAATCTTCCGGGAACAGACGCTGCACCTTCTTTCTTTTGTATTTTTAGAAAGATGTTTATAGTCAAATAAAGAGGGCAGGCACTACTGAAATTGGCATTCAGCATACTGACAGCCATTGTATACAATGACACAAGAGGTGTGCTGAAATATTACAGTTTTATTGCTAGATTTTAAGCTGGATATAGATTGCAGCTAGATGTAAGCAACAGCTTTGAAGGCAAAAAAAGATCTTTGCCATTGACAGACACATAAAGGCTGGCAGGGGCATAACTAGAAATCATGGGGCCCCAACTTTGGGACCCCCTGGTTAATTATCTCTGTAGGGAGAAGTGCTGGGGATAAAAATTATAGTAGCACTAATATTGATAACCATGAGGATATTTTTTTTATTATAATATAATGATTAATGATCTTGCACACACTCTTCAACCCTAATACAAACTTCTTTAATTTCTAGCATCATTCATTTTTTTTTTTTGTAGAACAACAAACCTCAGCTCTCCTATACGTGTTATCAGAGGTGAAACTCTTAGATTTGTGACTGCATTAGGCATACTGGGTTAATTTCAGTTTGAAACAGACGTTCAGAGGGCAATAAATCTACATTGCTGCATAAGCTAAGTAAGCAAATGCTTCTTACTGCACAGAGGGGGGATCTGTGACCAAAGAATCCTGAGGTCTGGCTTCAACGATGTAATCATTTATGAACATGAGGCCTCCATTGTTTCTCAGTATATTTATGCTGACTCTGCTTCTTTCTTAGTAATACTGCAGAATGTGGTCACTGCTTCCCTTTCTTAGTACATGTCTATTGGTCATGTCTGGGCAGACTGAAAAAAAAAAAATCCTCTAAGGCTAAGTAAGCTTATCTCAGTAGCCAATAAACAAGGATAGTTAGCATATTATTATTATTATTATACAGGATTTATATAGCGCTAACAGTTTGTGCAGCGCTTTACAATATAAGGAAGACACTACAATCACAATGCAATTCAA
Source organism: Nanorana parkeri (assembly GCF_000935625.1). Lineage (NCBI taxonomy): Eukaryota > Metazoa > Chordata > Amphibia > Anura > Dicroglossidae > Nanorana > Nanorana parkeri. Next base: position 802,373 of record NW_017306545.1, read on the forward strand.
GACAAGATGGTAAGGAGGGCCCTGCCCGTGAGGGCTTACAATCTAAAACATTTATGCAACTTTTATAGATCTGCATATGAAACACAGTAATCAAAATACAGAACAGCAAGACAAAATTATTTTCCTGTAAAAGCTAGAATCATAACATAAAATACTAAAAATAAGCTAGAGTTTCTCTTTAAAGCCACATTAAGCATCATGACTAGGTGTATCTTTCAGAAATGAGCTAATTGTATTCTGCGGCTTGCAATCCACTCTCAGCTTTCCATAAGGGGAACACTTTGTAATGTTAGCACAACAGAAAAATAATCATCATATTATTCCCTTGTCTCAAATCTCTTGGAAAATAAAGCTAATAAAGCTAAAACATTTTCATTGAATTTCCAATAAATATTTTTCAAACATGTTTCAATGAATATGAATATGTATATATGTGTGTATATATATATATATAT
>NW_017306545.1:802839-821435 GCF_000935625.1 Nanorana parkeri
TATATCAATCATATGGTCAAGAAGGTTCTTATTAGGCTTCCTTCTTGCCAGTCTAAGCCTACTTCAAGCCCATCCGTAGGGTGCATGTCCCCATCTCTTCACTAAATCAGAAAAACATATTAGTCACAATGAACATCTTCAGTATTGATCTGTGGTGACAGAGGTGGTTTACGGTGATTATATGTAATAAAATTGTTTTATGAAGTAAATCACTCACAATGTGTACTCTTATTAACATCTGGTAAGATGCAGGCTTTTACGTGCTTGACAACAAAACAAAATAATATTCAGGTCTGCGCAATGAGAGTGAGGGGTATGTCAGCTATAACAAGATGTAGTTTTTTCTTTCCTTCAGGAACTCAAGAATGCAATAGCCATAGCAGTTTGTGGATTGTACTGCATAATGAACATCAGCAATGACAGAGGGTAAAAAAAATTGTATTGTAGAAGTAATTATAACTATGCCTCTGATATATACTGTATATATATACACACACACACACACACACACACACACACACACACACACACACACTTCAGCTGATTCACTAACAGTGAAGGAATTGTGTGAATATTCGCTTCAATTATGTAGTCATGTCAAAGGGCGATTCTTATTCACTTTGAATACTCACGTATGTGGAGATGAAATAAGTAAACAAAATGTGCTTTTTAAAGGATTGGACAATAGAAGTGAATATTCACACAATAATTCCGCCTCTATATCTCTCTTTCTTGTCTTTATAGGCCATTATTTTGATGCTGAGAAGGTAGTAGAACAAACATATAAAGCCCAACTACATACAGATTTTTTTGTCTTGTTTTGGATAGAGTTGTAAAGGGTCAGAGGTTTTTTCTTGCCACCTGTCCATTGTCTCCATTAACTCAGTGTTTGCCAGGACAAGAAATGAGGGGAACACACACAATAAGAAAAATTGTGTTTTTTTTTTTTTACTGTTTGTGTCAAGAGATTCCTCTTCACTTCTTGCCCCTCTTACTCCCTGTCACTAGAAAAGGAAGAAAGAGAAACTCTCCCCAGTGAGAAGAGGAATGTTTGGTTTCTATCCCTTCCCTACTAAACCCAAAACAAAAAGAAATGCCTGTGTTGGGGTTTCTAGCATTAGGGAGTTAGAGCAGGTATGATAAACTAGTTTTTGTTTTTGACAGATGAAGCCCTTTCACCCCTTCTTTGCAACCCTCAGCTGGCTTAGGAAGTTATATTATATTTGGCCCCAGCTGTTCCCCAGTTGATAAAAGTAAAATTTTATTATAACATTTATAGCTGAATACTGCAGGAAATGTTTTTTTTTGTTTGTTCTTTTTTTCTGGTATAATATGATGATCTGGGAATAAGAGTTAAGCATGGTGGAAAGTATAGGGTTAAATAAGAGGGAATATAAAGGTTAGGTGTATGTGAACCCTAACAATGAACTTCTCTTTTTTGCTCCCTTTTGGTCTGTGTAAAGTTTTAAAATACTACTTGTTGATTCTGCCAGAAATCCAGTTCTGTCCTGCGTCCTGTACAGCCTACAATGTTATCTCAAGTAGTGTTATTGCACCCCCTGCTCACCTCTTACACTGATCACCTCTGAACCCCATCCCTGCATCCCACCTACACTGCTCACTTCTGCGTCTCCTCCCCGCACTCCTCCTACACTGCTTTTTGTCAGCATCCCTCCTATACTGTGTAATTTTCACATACTTTGCTCACTTCTGCACCCCTCCTACACTGCTCACCTCTGCTTCTTCTCCCTGCACCCCTCCTTCACTGCTTTTTTTTGCACCCCTACTATACCGCTCACTTTTGCATCCCTCTTACACTGCTCACTTATGTACCCCTCCTATACTGTTCACTTCTGTACCCCCCCCCCTTCTGTACCCCTCTTACACTGCTCACTTCTGTACCCCTCCTACACTGCTCACTTCTGCACCTCCTGCACCACTCTTACACTGCTCACTTCAGCACCCTCCTGTGGCCCTTCTACACTGCTCACTTCAGCACCTCTCTGCAACCCACATATACTGCTCACTTCTGCCTCCCCCTACACAACTTACTTGTGCACCTCCCTGCAATCTTCTTACTCCGTTACTTGTGTACCCCCCTGCACCCCTCCCACACTGCTCACCTCTGTACCCTACACATGGAAAGGCCACTACACCAGAGGGCTGATGATACCAGGTGGTATTGTGCCTCTGACACTAAAACAGATATCTGCAGAGATGCAAGAGCAGCTGATAATGATCAGTGTCTAGACACTGCAGGTGATTATCAATGGGCACACCCAGAGAGACTTTATGTCACCTTCTAACATTAAAGGAGATCTATGCTTAGGAAAATATGGAGGCTGATATTGCTGAGCTTCTGACAATATTAGTTGCCTGACTGTCTAAATCAGAGTTGGAACATGCATGCAGAATAACGTCAAAACTGCTTGGGTCTAGCTCATTGACTAAAGAGTAAGGAAGTAATGCAGGCTGCAGCTATCACCATAAAGGCCAAGTAACTGGCATTTGTGGAGAGGTCAGAAATCACAGCCGCAATATAATTTTCAGTATGGTCTTCCTTTAAAGCAGACCGTGCACATTGTGGGTGTTCATTTCTGAGTTCCTGAACTTTCCCTAGATGAAATGGCTAAAACCGGCAAAAGCCGGCAGTGGAGATTCCTCCATCCATGCTGTTTAACATTGATGAGGAAATCAAGTGATTTTCTCTTGTTCAGTCCGTTGACCTTATATGTGTATGATTAGCCTAACCTGAGTTACTTTTTCCTTTTCCGGTTATGTGCTTTTGTTTTTTTATTTTTATCCAGTGATTTTACCTGGAGGTTGGCAAGCTTCCATGTAGCCGGACCTGCATTTTAAAGCAAGGTCCGCTTTAATGTGAGCAATTACATTATCAGCAAAACACATTATTTTACCTAGTAAGTGAGCTGCTGAATGTTCAAGTGCTCTTTTCTTGGTGCCAAATTCCCTGTTCAAATAAAATAATATACAAAAAAGTTATATTAATACTTTTAAATAATGTCACGCATTGCAAATTCAACTTAACTATGTATTTTACTGAACATAATGTAACTAATACTTTCATTAATTTTGATAAATCTTCCGCCAAAAAAAGTAGCTGTGTTCGTTTACAACAAAAACGTGTTTTTACAGCTCACTTAAGCAAGCATCTGTTATCATTTAAGAGTTTGCCAACCCTGGAGTCAGGTGTGAAAAGGGAATTGTTGCTTAGCTTGAAACTTCATTTTAACTTAATGGCATGATGTCTTTATCTGCAGTTAACCATGTTTTGTGTTAATGAACGTATATGCTTGTACTGAGGAGCACCGTATTCAGATCTGCTGCTTTTATTCCCTGGCTGTCAAGAGTTTCCATTTTGAGACCCCACACCAGTAGTAATGATGGGCATACATGGCTTAGTTCAATGATCCGGTGAAGACTTGGCACTACTGATCTTCTCTATATGGCAGGGGTGAGCAAGTCATTTTCTCAAGGGCCCACATGAGAAAGTGGGACTGTTGTGGAGTGCCAAACCAATATGCTAATCTTAATTCTGCTCAGTATTAAATTTATTGCTTTATACAAGCAGTAAATTATATTACTTTGACAGTGTCCCCATTAGAGTGCCCTCTTATACTGTTTGTCCCCTTTAGAGTGCCCCCTTTATATTATTGTCCCATCAAACCTTAGTTGACTGCTTTATTAGTAGGGGCAGAGGTGGGAGCCAGGAGGTGGAGCAGGCTGCAGGAGAGGATGGAAGAAGATACTCTTCTATCCTCCTGTAATGCTGGGGACAGGGAACACATTTGATGTCACTGGTTTCTAGTACCAACAGCGGTCCTAGCAACCAGTGACTGTGAGGAGGTAGATATCTGATGTTATTGGTGCTAGGATACCAGTGGTTCTAGCAACAAATGACTGAAGAGGGGGGGGGTGCAATGGGCTATGGCTAACAGTGGAAGCACCAGCCTCGGAGGCCGGTGCATCCACTGTCAGCCAGACAGGTTGACAATCACAGTCCAGACAGAACCATCACTCTGTCTGTGTCTGGACCACAGGCCGGACAGGGACAGCCAAATGATCGGCCTGGGGGCTGTAAAATGCCCAGATTTGGTATAGGGAGATAAGAAATGATTCTGACTGTTGGAAGCATTCATTACTGCACAGGAATTTCCCAACTTGTTGGCACCTTCCAAGCTGACCACTATATATTGTATGTACAGCCAAATCTTTCTACAGGAGGCAGATCATTGCACCTGCAATCCACTGATTGTGGTTGCAATGCATTACTGGCTCCTATGCAAAAAATAATAAATCCACATTTTTCTTTAATTAAGAAATGTGCATTTATTTTTATTTTTTTTCCAAAAGGTGGGATATCCCTTTAAATACACTTTAAGGTTCTGCCAGAATACCAGATTTCACCAGCAGGACGTACTGCAGATGAAACATTAATTTCCATCTCATGAAGCCCAGGACTTGCAGGAGGTGGGCTTTACTGTCTTCTAGGAAATCCTCTTTAAAACATCTTAGCACACAAAGCTGTACATTCTAAGCAACCAATAGATTGAATGCTCTGAAGTTCAAAGATGAGTTATTGCCTACTTGGCTCCAAATACAGAGCTTGCTCAACTCCAAGCCATAAGAGGGTGGACAGCAGAGGAAGACAATGTCAGGCAAGTAAAGGTCTCTAGGTGGTTAACAGTTGGTTTATGGATTAGCAATCAAGAAATGTTCTGCAAAGAGCTGACAATCTATAGATTTATTGAACATACACAGCGAGGATGAAGTTCAGCTCTACTCAGTTCAATAGCAGTGAAACCTCCATAGTGTGTTGGGGAATTGATTCATGAGTTCCTGATTTAAAAGGCATATAGCATAGTTACACTGTCACATGTGTTATCGGATGTCCATAAATCTTTCAACAATGAGCAACCCCTTAAAATTGTGATCCATTCCCACTCCTTGTGATTTGTGAATTGGAGGGACCATGGGATTACTCTGGTCACATTTATGACTAAAGATAAGCAAAATTATTAATTAGTTTGCTCCATCCTTATGTTATAACTAAGATAACTGAGAAATCAGGGGAAATTCAAGACTAGTATTAATTGTTAACCATGCTTTGGTCACTATTCACCAAATAAAGAAAGTTAGCCTAGCCATTTATCATTAAAGATTTGTAAATGGTTATTAAAGTGTAATTATGGGGGCAAATGAAATAATAACATATATGATCCTGGCTGTCACTAGCATTAAAGTATATGTCATTTTTTTGTTTTTGCACAGCATGCTTGAACATTGTAGGGTAAGTGTGCCCTTCTGCAGCTCTGTCAGATCCATTTTCGGTCCCCAGCTCTATCCCCCGCCGTTGCCATTTCCACCACCAACACTCCCAGATTCTTGGAAGTCCTCTTGGGCCATTGGATAGCCACTGATGATGTAACTCCTGCACATGCAATCAGGACTTACAACCTCTCCGGCTCCAAGCCCATTCACTGCATGTCAGAGATGACATGAATGGGCTGAATGTGTACACTGCATGGCACATGCACCATATGGTGCACACAGGAAGAAAACCTCCCAGCAATTTGTTTTGTTTTTTTCATTTTAAGACAACAGTTTTTAGTTTTCTGATTCCCCTCATAGTAACATAGTTTTATTACTTCTTGATCCTGCCAGTAGATCTACATCCTATAATTGGGTGACCAAGCTTTTTGTTCTGCAGTAAATCAAAAAGCACCGCGTGGACAGAGTACGTTAGTAGGACAGATTAGAATCACACATAGCATTATAAAAAACTCCAGCCTTACCTCCAGTTGTATCCTCTCATTTATTGAAATTGCTTACTCTGATTTCACTGCACGCTGTGAGCTTCTCACAGAGTACATTAGAGGCTACAGCAGGTCAGATAGAGTCCATATCTTTTCTTGGCTGAAGAACATTCAGCATCATCTAGTCCTTGTCTCCCCAGCCTAACTGTCACTGGCCCACCCCTTTCATTTATAGTTTTTCAGTTTCTTCAATCATGGAAGCTCAGCATCACATGAGGGCATTACCTAGGGTGGTCTGCCAGCAAATGCAGTCTGCCTAGGAATGCCCACATCTTCAAACTGAAACACATCCATCAAGGGCTTGCATTGTATAAAGAAGCACAGAGAACCAGTGAAGATGTCACCCATTAACAAGCTTTGCCTTACATTTCTATAGATTAGAACGCCAGCAGTTGCTTGTCTGCCTGTATCTGAGGGTGAATAAGATTAAGTCAGGTTGATGAGGGCACAAATTAACACAAAGTTTTCAAATGTTTAAGATAACATTCATTTGATGCTTGTGCAGTGAATGCAAATGTCATCCAAATCATTCGATGTCATTGTTGGGAAGAATCATTTGTTGAGGATATAATTGATTTTTCTTTATATTTTAGTTACACTTTTTTTTCACGGGAGGTCTGGATCTGGTCAGCGGAGACCCGATTCAGACCCCCATTAAGCTCTGCGGCAGCAGATAACGTCTGATAGTGATCAACTTTTGGCTGCAATCAGCTATAAAAAGATCACTGTAGCAGTGATCTGTTGCTGCACGGAGACACTGGACCCGGCTGTAACAGCTCTGTGCTGTCCTGCCTATTCAGAGGAAGTGCCTTGACATGACTCATGATGTCACTAGACTCTTGATGTAAGCAAAATGCGAATACATTCTGTTTACATTATCTTCTACAAGGCCTTCCTACGCGATCAACCATTTTAAAACAGTAGCTGGTCTCAGTAGCTCTGGCATCCCCTGCCAGCACTGACCGTGGAACTGCTGGCTGGCTGTGAACGCCGGGGTCCAGCACTAAGGCCAGGAGCTGAAACAATCTTCTCCGGTAGGGTCACATGTAGGACATCAGCACATGTAGGACCACACCAAAGCCAATGATTTAGCAAGGACACCCAATAATTACTGAATATGATTGGTAAAACAGTGTGCACCCAAAAAAACATGCACACCCACCCCATGGTTATGAAAATGCAGCTTCCCAGTCACAAACTGACCCCGCTGCTGTGAAGGCTCACTTTGACATGACACATGCAGCAGCGCAGGACATTTTATTTACAATCTTTCCACCCCTGCCTGCTGTATTTGCTTGACCAGAGACATCCTATGAAAAAAAAAATCATGATAAAAATTCATACACAAATGCTAATCTTGAAAACTGTTTCAGATAAATAACATATTAAAAACATGTTAGCTGGTGGTAAAATGGGTGGATCTGGAGTTTGGCTCTCAGCACTATCAAAGGTCATGTTTTATATTTTTTTCAGAGACATTCGGATCTCTAACTTTACCTACAAGGTAGAATTCTTTGAAACCATCACCTTTGCTGGCCAAGTGTCTGAACTTGCAGGATAACCCGTTTTTTTTAAACGTTTGTGCATAGGGACAAGATGGAGCTTCCACCAAGTCATGTGTTTCCTCATACATTTGTTACAGAAATTACTGGTACTTTTACCATGATTGATACACAATGGTGCTGTTGGCAGCAGATATAGTAAAAAGGGGCTCACACTGCAGACCTTTTTTAATTTTCTCCCGGTTTTAATACTTTGTCTCTCACTAGTCAATTTCTACCAAATGTATACCTGAAATTTATGTTTTGAATATTTTCCGAATAATTGGGGATACGGGGATGGGAGCTCAGGAAATGTGGGGTTTTGGTTCTGTATTTCTATGTTTTTGTGCACTGTGTGTTGACACTACAGTATGGTACTGCAATGAAACTGTTGGACCACTGACCAATTTGTACAAAGTTGAAGGCCTAGGTTGAGTATAGTTTCATATAACTTTTAGATCTATTTGGGCTGCAACTTCCACTGGCCAGTTCATGCCATTAAAAAAAATCAGGGATTGCATCCATAACTACCTAAACAGCTATTTTTTTCTAGTTATAATGAACCCTATTTGGGTGCTGCTGCTATATTAAAGCCAAGCATTGCCATGAATGTAAAAAAAATCTATTACACATGCAAATGATGTTGTCCCTGACACTGTCCGTGAGAATCGGACTGTAGTGTGGCATCCTCCAAGCATATAATCATACTGTTGAAGGCATCTCCCAAGCATGTTATTGAAAAGATTGGTATTTTTCCAATGTTGCACTCAAAGTCGCATAAATAGGGAGACCCTCTTCCAGTTTTATTTTTGCATTGCTGCATGTCCTTCAGGGCAGTGCCCAGCTTCCAATGCCCTTTATATGACAATCCTTGCCTAATAGCCTTGAAAATGGGAAGAATTGATTTTCCACATTCTCCAAGCCCCTCCTTCCCACCAGACCTCATTGGGTTTGGATTTAAACTCACATATTCAAAATTTACAATGGGTTTTTACAAAAGGGTTTCAAACCGAGCCCAAGCACATTTTCTTATTTCTAGTGACATGCATCACCCTCATCCTTGCTATATGTTGCTATACAAACACTCTACATCCATAAACACTATTTTTGTATTTGTGGTACTTGCTCTATATTGTGGAGTTTGTTCAGGAAATCTAAAGGACCTGTTAGGATATTTGCAGTATTTTTCACTATACAATAAGTTGACCAACGTCCCATTTATAATTTTGACAGTTTTAATGTGAACCAATTGTATAATCAGCTCAGCTTTATATGATTGCTTTATTATGGCCCATTTGGTAAACGAGAGCATTAAAAGAGAAAAATCCTTTGAGCTTTGATGATCCTCATGTACACCCATGGGTCAGTGCTAGATGTGTAGATAAAACTTTGGGTCTAATTTACTAAAGGAGTAGAGCATGTTCACTCTGCAAAGCGTATTGTCACCTAGCTTAGTGAATGAGGTGAAACTAAGAGAAAACTCACTCTGCACAGCCAACCATGTGCAAGGAAAATAAAAAAACAAAAAACAGGATATTGCTTTAGACTTGAATGCTCATCTGTCACTTGATCCAAATTTAGGCACACTCTCAGGGGGTGATTTATAACTATTGCACCCTGCTTATAGCTTGCCGTTCGCATGGCACTACGGTCACTTTATGGCGCTGAGCATAAAGTTCCTAGGTTATAAATAAATAAATAAACCCCTTTAAAGTAGATATAAACCCTAAGTCAATGACATTTAGTTTGCTGTGTACCACAAACAATCTCCTTTTTAACCACTTTCTGACTGGCCATTTGTAAACATCCTTACACAGCAGGTGCACACCCAAGGCATGCTCCCAATGCCTGTAGTCACATTGTCATTAGACCTGGTTCACACCTAGGCATTTTTGAGCAGTAGGAAAAGCGCTTTTAAATGCCCAATATAAGAAATCCCATGATTTTCAAAGGCCCCGTCTCACACCTGAGCGGCAAAACACGAGCAGGAAAAACCAAACACAGAAAAGGGTACGTAAGCTTCTTTAGGCAGTTTCAAGCTCGTTTCCCCCCCATAAATGTAAATGCACATTTTTGTGCGTGTTTTTGTGCATTTGAATGCGCGTTGCATTGCTGCAATTTTTCTTAAGCTGTCAATCAAAACATGTCTTCATGTCCGTGCATTTTCATGCACGTAAAATTGTGCCAAATGCACAAAAATGTGGAAATAACCGCATGCTGCCGTTTAGGTGTGAACCAGGCCCACACCGCAGATTACAATGGCTCTGTGTCTTGTGATCAATGCCAACCAATTGCAGCGATCACAAGTGTAAACACAAAAATGAACACAGCTCTCCCCTTCTTCTTCTGATGATGATGATGTCAACCCAACACCCTGACACACAGACTATAGTAACAATTCATGAATACCAATAAAAGAGAGGAGCATCGACAACCATATCCCTTGTTTGTTATCCTAACTCTGATTATGTAGCACAGCCTAATCCTTTTTTATATATATGGCACACACTGAGCCTATCTGTCAAAATAAGGTTCTGTATAGACTAACAGCATACAAACAGCAAAGTTTGCAGGGTCTCCTCAACCACCCCAACTCCAACATTTCTCCTCATCTTACCAAAAATCGTGGCAAATAAGGACTTTGCCAAAATACTCACTATGCCTCCTGCCAAACACTCTGGGGTGTCCACTTTCCAAAAAGGGGTCATTTGGGAGTTGTTTGCACTGTTCTGTCATTTTAAGGCCTCATGAAATGTGATAGCCAGTCAGAAGATCCCAAAAAGTTTTTCTTTATATAGTAAAGAATAATCACCCCAGTGGTTATTAAATAATACCACCAAAATAAAGCTCTCTGTCTAAAAATAATGACCAAGTAACTGCCAGTCAAAATATCACAGTAGTAAAAACTGATAGTAAAAATTGAAATATGTCCTGGAGAGGAAGTGGGTATAACATGCTGGTATTGAGGCGGTTAAATAAAAAAATATTTTTACCTTTTCATCTTTTGTTACATATCAGGGCTGCAGATTTTTCTGCATGCTCTTTGCAGCCACTACCTGTCTACATACTCTTCAGTGATGGCTGCATTTCTCAGGGTGGATTTTCTGATGATGACAACAGTGTACCATGCCGGATATTATTTTACTGATAAAAGCTGCAGATTTATAACTATTAAAAATCACTTTTGAAATAACAATGTGTAAAAAAATGATATGTGGTTTTGATGATTAGTATGGCAAATACTGTACATGTAATTAGATATGAGTGAAAATAAATATACACACATTTCCTGTCTCTTACTCATATGGGCCTGTATTAGTCAGTTAGAGAGAGGTAGGCCAAAAGTGAGCCGTCCAGTAAGCTCTGTAATAAAGCATAATGGAAATGACTGCACTACATGTTTATGATAAAATTATACAACTATATAAAATATCAGTTTGTACAGATTCAAGCATAAAAAAAGCATTTGAAGACAAAAATAACTCAAATCAAAATATTTTTCATTTCCATTCTTAATATTCCATTCTTAAAGTCAATAGATATTTATTAAAGAATTTTACAGCTTACAAAAGTTGAGAAAAACAATATAAATATTTCCACAACTGCTTCTCGGACATAATTTGAAGTTTGAAGGAACGAACCACAACAGAGACTTGTTACTGTAAGCGTATAAGGACACAATTAGAGTCTATGAGGGAGAGTCATCGAGTCACCAAATAAGAAACCTGAACTAGAGTAGCAAGTGTCCAGAAAAAAGTAGGAGATTAGGATAGAAGGAGAGAGAGGGAGTAAAAAGGAAAAACAGAAAAGGAAAAAAAAACAAGAATAGGAAGGAAGACATAGTCATGATGGACCCAACCACAAAAAAAAGAAAACATCTTCAAGGGTCAGACAGTTAGAATTGGGCAGAGGACAAAATCTAAGAATAATAATCCAGCATTAGCCAAATAGGTGAATAATTATGGGCGGAGCATTTGTTTGAATTCTGTAGTCTAAAAAGGCTAGCCAGCAGGACCAAGTCTCCAAACCCTTTCAGATCTATTATGATCGGACGATACTAGGTCTTCCATAGTATAAATATCTTTCATTATCTGTGCCCACACTAAGAGGCTTGTGGGTTGAACAGATTTCTAGTGCCTAGTGATAGCCACTCTAGATGCTAAAATGCAGTGGCGCAAGGTTTCCTTCTTAAGTTTTGAGAGGGATCCTGGGATCAATGATGGGAGAGCCACCTTGGGAGATGGGCATATATTAGAGATGGTCATTTTATGATAGCAGGCAAAAACTGAGGACCATAACCTAGCAACTTTAGGACAGCTCCACCATACATGTAGATAGGTCCCTACTTCCTTAGAACATCGCCAACAACAATTTGAAAGAAATGGGTATATCCTGTGGAGATTCTGAGGCATTCAGTACCAGAGAGACACAATCTTGTAATTTGTCCGCTGCATATAAGAAGACATGTATAGTTTGTGAAGACATGGATAGTTTGTGAGTTAAAATATAACACTTTCTCCAATCGTCTTCTGAGCAGGATTCCCATAGGATATCCCACCGACGTGATTCAAACGGGGGTCCTCCTCCAGTCGTCCCCTCCCGCAGCAGCCCATAGATTGCAGGTGTTTATGTTTACTATATCTATTAAATCTATTATTTACAAAGCTTGATGTGGTATTTGCAGTGTGGTCACATATTAGGTTCACCTGTATAGGTACCTGCACGTGGTGTTGGGTTACCCGTGCTCGGTATCGTGACACCCGGGCTGGAGGAAAGGGCTTTAGGCAAAACAAAATTGTCTAACATAGAGAGCAAAAGGAGGACTAGAGAATGAAGGGACGCTGTGGGAGGGTGATGCTGCGGCGGGATCCAAGGATGAGTTTGCAAGTTAAGGGAGCTAAGGGTATATTCCTGTGTACTATGTCCAGAGCTTGTTCGCACGGTGGTGGAAGCAATCTGAGAGCCTAGTAAGTAGAACAGCTTTAGAGTAAAGTTCAAAGTCTAGGAGACCTATTCCCCCATTCGATTTTGGCCTTTGAGAGAAGGGAAAAGTGCACTCAAGGCTTGCGGGCACCCCAAACACAGCAAATCGAGAGAGATCTCAATTTGAAAAACAAATATTTAGGAGGGGAGATAGGAATTGCGTTGAAAACTAAGAGAAGGCGACAGAATATCCATCTTGAGGGCATTTAAAAGCATATTCTGGAAATTGTTAAATTTGTTTAGTTTAGAGGCTGCTGCATTGTATCCAGATAATATACAAGATGCGCACGATGAAGGGATAAAATGCAGAAGCAAAGTAACAAAAAAAATAGTTTTTTTTAACACAAAACAAAAACATGATCCTGTTTTACTTACAGTGCTTACAAGAACTATTTATTATTTTTGTGATGGTTTTTTTCTGGTTAAAAGTGATATTAAAGTGGACCTTTGTCCCTTCACATTAACATTCAGCTCTTCATGCTGATATGAAATCATCTTACATTCATTAGCTCAACAAACATATTTTGCTTTTGCTTACAATTATTGTGTTTCTACTCCCTGGTCCTCTTGGGCATTTATGCCGCCAATCCATGAAAGACCGCTACTGTCCCAACTAGATAAGTCTCTCGATATGTCCCCTAGAAATGTCTTATAATTAAGGGAGAACAATAGAGTTAAGTCAGAGGGAATGCATGTACCCAAGTATTTAATATGATCAGTAGTACACTTGAAAGGGAAATTAGAAGTTAGGGACAAGCAGGTCCATGAAGGGAGATTCACATTTAGAATTTCCAATAGGTTCAACTTGAAATAACTTAGAGATCCAAAGGTATCCAATTCCTTTAAGATATTAGGTAGGCTAAGTAATGGTTGAGTGACAAACATTAATATTCCACTTTTAATATTTCAATTGGAAGCCAGCAGATAAAATGTATGCAACACAGTTTTTTTTTCTCTTTTAGACAAATGTACATAAAAAAATTAAGTCTACAAAAATGCCTGACTTTCAAAATTTCTAAATACTGTAGGTAAAACAGCATATTCTGGAAATTTTTAACCACTTGCCGTCCGCCCGTTGTAAAAAAACGGACGGACGGCACTGCAGCATTGGTGGGTTGCCGTCTCCAGACGGCATTTTTTTCTGCTTGCGCGGGCGCGCACGGGCAGAAAAGACCCGACCAATGCAAACACCCGTTACCGGGTGTTTCACATATAGACGATCAGCAGGTCCATAGCCCGCCGATCGCCTATATGTGCTCGTTCGCGCCCCCCCCTGACCCCTCACCTTGATTCCCGGGATCCGCTGCCCCATCTTGGATCCCGGGACCGGCTCCGAGGGCGTCAGGAGGAGGAGGACGGGAGATCAGCTCCTTGCTGATCTCCGTCCGGGCTGTGAATGCAGAAGTGATGTGTATTACATCACTTCCGCATTCACCTGTCAGTCATCTGGCTGCTATAGCCAGAGAGAAGAAGCTGATGAAGCAGATCTCTGCTTCATCAGCTTCTTTTGGGGTCCACAGGTGATATTAGGGGTCCTAGAGACCCCTAATGTCTCCATAAAGAGGACCTGTCAGTGTGCCTTTGCTATTATATAGGGGGATTGTTATCCCCCTATATAATAGCAATAACAATAAGTGCAAAAAAAATATATATAAATAAAAAAAATTAAAGTCACATATAAAAAAGTCAAATAAAATAAAAGTCACATATAAAAAAAGTAAAAAAAAAAAACCCAAAATGTTTAACTCCCCCACCCCCACGTTTACGCAGATATAAATGTAAATAAACGGCCAGTGCACCAGCGCGCCAAAACGACAATTGCGCTACACACGTTACATATCGCCGCGAACGTCGCAGTGAGAGCAATCATTTTAGGGCCATCAATCACTGATAACACTAAACTGATGAGCTTTTAAAGCGTCGCCTATGGCCAATTTTGGGTATTATCGTTTTTTGAGGTTTCGTGAGCGCACACAATTTTAAGGCTTGAAATGTTTGGTGTCTTCTTACCTGACGTGACCCTGTCTTTTATATTTTACCAACAAATTGGGTAATAATAAATGTTTTATCATTTAATATAGGGGAAACAGTTTTTTTTTTTAAATTTCGGTAATTTTTCCTTAATATAGTAAAAAATAAAAACCCCAGTGGTGATTAAATACCACCAAAAGAAAGCTCTATCTGTCCCCAAAAAATGGTATAAAATTAATTTCAGTACAGCGTTGCATGACGGAATAAATGTCAGTCAAAGTACCGCAGCGCTGAATACTGAAACATGGCCTGGATGGGAAGGGGGTTTAACACCGCGGATGTCAACTGGTTAAACTACACCTTGACTACAGCAATGTAGTGCCCATATTTTAAACGTCCAGGCAATCCAATTTGCTAAATAGCATATACAGTATATAACCGATTCCACAGTAGCATCTAAATTATTTATAGCAGACCACAGCCAATCTTCTCAGTGAACATTCAAAATTTCTCGCCCTGAGAAGCCAAAAAATTACAGAAAACATTTATGTTTATCTTGCCATCTGTCAGTGAAACCTCATTTGCATTTGGACCGTAACCAACTTTTTAAACCAGATTTTTCTTGTCTTTGCTTTGGATCTATACTTTACAAACTAAAGAGAACCTAACGCTCCCATGTTTCATTTTATATCCTTCCCAGAACACAAAAATAGATTTAAAAAATACAGGAAAACATTTGATGTAATGACACTGAAGAGAGTCAAGATGTGCTGTGGTTATTTCTGAGAAATCATGCTGTTCCCTAAAACATAAACAAATGCAAACAGCCCATCAATATAAAGATGGGTAATATAACCGGTCAGCATGCATGCAACAGGCTGAAAGCTTTATCTCTCCCATTCTTATTAAGTCTAGTCCTTGTAAACAGCACAGGATATTTAGAATATTAGCTGCTGCATACAAATAATGATGGCAATCATTCAGTTGTATTTAGAATAATTGCCCTAAATTTTAGAGTCTTTTTGACTTTCGGTATTTTGTTGGTAAAAGGAATGACATTTAAAACAGAATGCTTGGAGTCAGCTACATAAACGTAAAGGATGACCAAAAGCAATTACATTAAACTGCTGATTATTTGTTATCTATTTTAAAATGAATCTAAACAAAAACACTTAAGCCTGTAATGTTAAAGGAGAACTATGAGGTGTGTGCTTTTCACTCACCTCATAGTTCTAGCCAACCTGTGACAATGAGACTGTCACAGGTCGGCTCAGTAGATCGGGGGGTGAGCGAACACATACCGGGTTCGCTCGCCTCTCGATCCTGTCACGGCTCTCTGACGTGACAGGGGGAGGGGCTGCATTCCCCTCTCCCCGCTCCGATCTGCCAGCGCTGACTGGCGGAACGGACGGGGGAGGGGGCGGGTACAGCTGGCTCTGCCTCTAGATAGGCAGAGCCAGCTGTCACTCACGCACCTGGGCGGATCCCGTCATCTAAGTCGGGATCCGCTCCGGCTGCGGCGTCTCAGTATACCGCGAGCTGACCCCATAGTTCTCCTTTAAGAAGTTTGAGGGGATTGTTTTTTTTTTAGCCTATATCCTGCTTTCAGTGAAATGATACATGGTAGGCATATCAGCAAAGGGTATCTACAAGCTCTTTCTTTCATAGGCTGAGTACACTTACTCATTTCAGATGCAACGTTGTCACTCTTTCCTGCACACTCTCGTGTTGGACTACAAGCAGTAAACCTGATGTTCAGAGGCTAAAACATTGGGGTTGATTTACTAACCTTTTAAACACACCACGAACGTGTATACACCTCTGTAGTGTGTTCCCTCCCAGCATGATCTATGGGAGGAATCGAAACACCTTTGTAGTGTGTACACACCCAGCAGGTGTGTTGTGCAAAGCCCTGCAATGAATTGCAAGGTAATGTGGTGTAAATTAGCTCTATGTTATGTTGCTTGTGTTGATGAATGCAGGAATGTAAATGCATGAGCTAACCATTTTTGTCTAAACTGTGAAGCAGCATTATATATGCATCATGTGCATGATTTTTCCATATATGGCATTAGTGGAAATATGCTTTTAGA
Source organism: Nanorana parkeri (assembly GCF_000935625.1). Classification (NCBI taxonomy): domain Eukaryota; kingdom Metazoa; phylum Chordata; class Amphibia; order Anura; family Dicroglossidae; genus Nanorana; species Nanorana parkeri. Next base: position 819,262 of record NW_017306545.1, read on the forward strand.
GACTTTTTGGTTGATAAATACGTTTTGCTGTGTGAAAATCACACACACCTGGTGTGTGTGTGTGTTTAGGTTAGTAAATCACCCCCACTGTGTCCAGATAATCTACAAGATGTGCACAATGCAGGGATACAATTCAGAAGCAAAGTAACAAAAAACAACAACTTTTTAACAAAAAACCCCATGATCCTGTTTTACTTACAGTGCTTACAAAGCTATTTATTATTTTTTTGTGATGGTTTAGTTCTGTTTTAAAGTGATATTAAAGCGGACCTTTGCCCCCTTTCACTAAAAATCACATCGACATTGAGCTCTGCATGCTGATATGAAAACATCTTACATTCATTAGCTCAACAAACATATTTTGCTTTTACTTACAATTATTGGTTTTCTTCTTCCTTGTCCTCCTTGGCATTAGTGATGTAATGTGCCCAAGCATTGCATCCTGGGAAGGTTACATCAGCAGTGCATTGCTGGGAAATCTCATCTGTAATCTCACGAGATCTCAGGGAAAGGCATTTTCCTCTCCTGAGATGATGTGTTGGTAACATGAACTAGTCACATGTGCCAGAGTTCCAGGAAGTAAAGGGAGATTTAGTAACCTGCCCTCAGTTAAAATGGCCACCGTGAGAAGAATGGGGGGGAAAAGAAAAATAAGGTAGGCAAACAATAAAAAGCCGGCAATTATCTATAAGTATGTGTTGGAAGATTGTCATTACTAAACATTTCAAACTGTGCCTTTGTTGTCATTTCAAAGATATGTAAACAATATTAGAGAGAATGGGGTTTCAAATGAAGCATCAATATTTTTTCATATCATAAAATATTGTATTATACATAGATTAAAAGTATTTTTTTGAAATTCAATTCAGGTTCAATTCACAACCACCATGACATATATGTACAAACAGTTCCAAAAGAACCTTACTTCACATTAATGTTGCCTCTTCGTATACATTAAAGCCCTAGATTAGATACCTACATTAGTCTATACCACTTGTGTAGCAATCATGTTATCATATATGATTTGTATCCATATAATATTCTCAGGCTTTGTATAGGAAGATATTTCCCTACGCATATTGCTTAAACAAGCTTCGTCAGGGGAATCTGATCGGCAACCTTTAAACATAAAACAAATATTGAAATCCACAACGCATCACGAACAATATTTACATAATACAATAGTATATAGTTTGTCTGAAAATACATCCATATAATCTTAGTACCTTCTGATGACTGACCACCATCAATTCAGAACCAGCATCACCTGGAAAGAGGCGGATCAAAAGACCAGCCTGATGGAAAACGGATCTCTCCCGGGACCATAGAGAGGTATGTATCCAGGCAGGGAAAATAGCACCCACGCATTTGTTTGTATTCCAACCTATGTTAACCCAAATAAATGTAAAAATTAATATCACGTTACACCTATGAGTAAGGCCCATGCATTTTAATGCAATATTACCTTATATCTTATAAGATAAGCTTATATCTCTTTTTACGTTTTCGGAAATTGGTGCATAAACTCAAAGTTCCTAATCAGATTTTCATGAGGTGTATATATCTTATTGGTATCTGGTGATAGAAAGCTCCCCCATATCTTACATTTATTATCCAGTTGAGATAGAACATGAACCATCCATATCCGACAATGACCATTTATATCAATCCATTTGTAACAAGCAAACACATCTTTCAGAATCCGCAAGAGGTTTAGGGGGAAAAACTCCCCCTTGATTAGGTCATTGCATTACTCTCCATTTTGAGTGACTGCAGTAAACATGTCTTACAACTATGGGACTTTGCATATATTTCATTAAATCTTTATTGAATGATCTTATATTTTATTTACAAACTACCATATAGCTAGGGATAATATAAATATAAAATAAACTCATATGTCTTTCATATCATATCAATCAAACCATTAAGCTGAAAACATTTCCCGCACTAGTTCATTGACACATATATATGCCTTTCACATTCATCCATGTATCAGTAAAGGATAGTATAGGATGAATTCATAATTCAGTCCTATTAGATCAATCAGGTCAAAGATATATGGCATTATCTACATTTCCCCAGACACACACACTTAATTGTGACACATACCTTTTTCCTAATGTTCCATACATTGGTACACGTCCAACCCAGATCTCCAAATGGCAGCCTAA
>NW_017306545.1:821471-821746 GCF_000935625.1 Nanorana parkeri
CCCTAAAGCGTCCGCCCCACATGAGCTCATATATACAACAAAAAGTCTTTCTTATACGAGTAAACAATACCTGGCATGAGCATGACATCCACTAATTAAGTTGAATGTTGCATGTATTAGTTTAATGGACCTGTGTTCAGTTACAGCATCACATGGTCTCAATATAAATAATGAAAGGCCCCAGAATTTGTTAGAGAAGCGATCTAGACAAAAACCTTGGGGATCTGACTTTGGCCGGTTCACTTGCCTCCTTTGCAGAATTGCAGGGGGAGTAT
>NW_017306545.1:821792-850406 GCF_000935625.1 Nanorana parkeri
AATAGTATACGGAAACCTCTATCAATGATATACCGGGCCTTATCAGATACTGCTGGTGTTCATAGACTCCCTTGCAAGCTGAAGTGGGTATTAGATGTGCCGGATCTCTCGGACGATGCCTGGGAAGAAGTATGGGACTACCCCTTCTCCCATTTGGTGTCTGTTAGGGACCGACTCATACAATTTAAAATCCTGCATCGCGTTCACTATACACCTGCACGGCTTGCAAGGATCCATCGCGATGCCTCTTTCTCATGTTGGCGCTGCTTGGCACAACCTGCCGACTTCCGTGACATTTTCTGGGACTGTCCAGGGATTGTAGGGTACTGGAAATTGGTTACTGACTTTATCTCGCAGGGGACGGCACACCCTATCCCATTAACTTTCCCCATGTGTTTACTGGGGCTCACTGAACAGGGTGCTCCTACCATCGCCTTGCGCAAACTGATTGAGGTGCTGCTGTTCTCTGCGAGGAAGCTAGTGGTCCTGTACTGGAAGCGGAGAGATCCCCCTTCTCTGGCGGATTGGAGGGGCATCGTTGACTCTTCTCTGCATTTATACAAGGCAGCCTACCTTAGCAGGGGATGCCCGAGGGAGCTTGATAAGGTCTCAGGATGTTGGATTGATTTGGTTTGAAATGCCAGTATTCAACAGTGTTGAGATGATATAGATACTCCTTGCTACACAGATGTTATCCCTTTTGTTTATTTTTCATCACGAATATCCCTCGTGGCACCTGGCCTTGCATCCGGCTGCGCTGGCGTTCTCTTGATCCGCAGTCCTCTTTAAGTTCCTGAATGGTTCCCTTCATCTCTTCACTGTGGGTCCGGGGAATGACAGCGTACCCTTGCACTCGGTGGAAACATAGTCGATTTTCCTTACTTTTATATGTTGCCTTGGGTCCCGATCTGGCACACGCTTCTCGGGTTGGGGGTGAGGGATGCGGATTCTGAGTGTGCGACTGTTATATTTAATTACTTGTTGTATTAAGCATGTACCCTTACTTCGGTGCGAGATTTAGGTATACCTTGTATTTCTTATAGAAAATTTAATAAACAGTATTTAAAAAAAAAAAGAGAAGCGATCTAGAAAAGCAACATAATGAAGAGCAAGGAGTTATCAAAAGGATAAGAATAAAGTTCTTGATGGGGCAGCAATGTATCACACAGGATGCTGTAAAGGCTAAACATAAAAAACTGCACCTTCCTGTCTATGAAGTTTATATAATTGTGAAAAGAAATACAAATGTAGTTAGGCTGTTGCTGTGTGTGTACAGTATTCCCGCTGTTTATTTAGCGGTTTGCCTGGGGTGCTGCTTTACGTGGGCCTCTGAAGCTGAACTTCACAAAACAGTAAAGAAAAGCAACAGTTTCTACAACCGTTTAAACTTTGTCAAGCACATAGCGAAATTACTTAGTTATTGCTTGAATATACCAAAAACATTTCAGGTTAAATATATTTCATAGAGCTTAGCATAGGGAAACTTACAAATCAAGTTATGGGCTAAGAAACAGGATGGAAATCAGTGCCGAAATTGGATCGCTTTGAAAGCACCGCAACACCGGAAAAACTTAAGGAGCGCTGTTTCCGAATCCGCCACATTTCATTTCTACACTTTCAAGAATAATATAATTTACTGAACCAATTTATTCTCTCATAAAACGTTACTGATTATTGAAGAATGATGGCTTGCCGGGGCAGACTGGAGTTTAAAAACATAAAAAGAAAATTCCTATTATTTTAAGATCCATCAACCCAGGCAGATAAGCTTCCATGCCTACAAAAATAAGTGACATTTTACAAGACAAGAAGATGCCTCCCTTATCTATTGCTTTATCTACATATGCTGCCCAGAGGCAGCAGTTATGCCTGTACACACCAATGAACAGTATTACACCTAAAGCACTGCTTGCTAAATCTATGGCTGCTGCAAGTAAAACATAAATTATGGCATAGATGGAAATCATACTGTTCTGTATACATCCCTGGAGAGGGAGGCAATATTTAGTATTTGAAAGCATATGCCTTTTAAAATATCATTTTTACACAGTTAGAACTGCACAGCAAAGTGAATGTTGTACAGGAATAGTTTACCATTTGAGTACATTGTTTTAAATGAAAGTTCTTAAACTAGTCACTATTTGGCTCCGTTCACACCTTCACAGGCACATAGAAGTCTACGGCGGCACATGAAATACATAGCCTGTTGATTTGTGAGCTGCCATTTTACCTTACAGATGGCTCGGCAGTATCCTTGTATGGGTTTACTGGAAGTCGCTTGTGCTTTGCTTTGGAAAATATTGTTTCCAAGTAAACTACCTTTATTCTGAATATAGTCAGTTTAAATTAAAGCCGTGGGCAAATTTGTTGATTCCGTTTCACGAATAAAGAAGAACCAACAATTTTCTCTAAAATAACTTAAAACTGACAGAAGTCATTTGCATACATTATTGTTTATTGCCTATTTTATGAAAATTAGACTTTGCGGTCCCCTCAAGGATAGCTCATATGCACTCGGATAGTTCTGATGCTTGCTTTAGGTGGTGTCACACCCGGGGTGACTTACTGCATACTTGGTGGACTTGCCCATTTGTGTCTTCCTTCTGGATCAGAGTATTTCGGCTATTGAGTTCATTATACAGGCACCGTGCCCCTAAAACCCCGTGGGTGGAGCTATTCCATGAGGCGTTGCCAGGATTCACCAAATATCAACAGGCCCTGATTTACCACATATTATTGGGGGCCAAACTAACTATTGCCTCTAATTGGAAAAAACTATTACTCTCCTTCTCTCAGGTCAAACAAACGCCTAACATGTATACTACTTGACCGACACAGACACTTTCTGCGTATCTGGCAAACCTGATTGCAACTGATACTGTGTATAACTTGTGATGCCCCTGGGGGCTAATCCCGGGGGGTGCCTCTTTATCTCCATCCAGAGCTAAAGCTTTTACATCACCGCTTGTTCTTTTCTCTTATCTTGATGTCTACTCTTTCACTCTTTTCTTCCCCCACTTTGCAATTATCGCCCTCTTTCTTTCCTCTTCATGTCTGCACTTTCTCCTGTATAAATGGCATTTCTTTTTTCCTTATCCGGAACTTTATCATCATAGCACTTTATATGATAAGAATTTACCCCTTGGGGCCTATACGTGATGATTTTTCCTAATGTATAACATTCTGTGACCCATTTACCATCACATCTTTCTATTTAAGTGTTGCTGGCCCTCTCTGCTTGGGTTATATAGTTTAGCCCTGTGTGTTCCCCTTAAGCTGGATACTCTCTCACTGGCTAGACGTTTGTGTTCTTTGTTTGATTAACTGGTCTGCTTTCATTATTAGGAAGTGTTATTGCCTATCAATACTATAACGTGGACTATGCCTTTAGCACCTTTTTTGTACTGAAATGCTCTGTATATTTATGCTTTTTTACAATACTTTTTATCTTGAATATGTTCTCATGTTTGCCTTCTTATAACGGTTTTATATTGTTATATTTTCAAAAATATGATAAAAATATTGAACCTGAACACTAGACTTTGCTTTTGATTTTTTGATTCAACAGAATATTTTAAATTAAAAAAATGAAAATTGCATGGGCAAAAATTACGAGACCCATCATTTATTTTTTGCACAACCTTTAGAGGCAATCACAGCAAAACAAGTTATTTCTGTAGCTCTCAATGAAACTTCTACACCTGCCAACAGGTAGTTTGGCCTACTGTTCTTGAGCAAACAGCTCCAGCTGTCTCAGGTTTGAAGGGTGTCTTCTCCAGACTGCATGTTTCACCTCTTTCCATAGATGTTCAATAGGATTCAGATGAAGGCTTATAGAAGGCCACTTCAGAATAGTCCATTGTTCTCAGCCATTCTTGGATGCTTTCAGTTGTGTGTTTTGGGTCATTCAATCAATCAACTCGTTCATTCAATGAAGTTGAAGCACAGATTGCGCTTGATCAGCTTCCTCCCCGGCTTCTGTGGTTGGGGATTTCTCAGAAACCGGATCACTCTTGAGAAATTTGTGTAATGACGAAACACGTCAGGGGGCCTGCTGATGTCACTTGCGCTTTGATAATCTGAGAGACGTATACAATCAGAGCTTTTTTTTTCTGACCCTGATCTGTGCTGGACGCAGCACAAAAAGATGTAAGTGCAATTATTTTATTAAATGTTATATGGAATAAAGTTTTTTGCCCTATAAGCCTTTTTTGTTTTTATGCCTTGACCTGTGCATATTTACTAGGTCACACAAACCCCATTGAGTTCACTGAGAAGAGGGAGAGCACGGTCATGGACAAAGACGTTTGTGGTATATTTGAAGGACTTTGAGTGGAGATATATAATTCACCAACACTTTGTACCTTGTTGCACTTTTTCACAATACTGTCTATACAGGTCACATACATTCAGGAGCACAATGTTATAGCTTTTGTTTCATAAGTTTATATTGTGTTTCAGTATAATACACAGCTATGTAGGAAGACACTTAAATTATGAAGGAGTGCGGATCAAAAAATTGTACAATACAGAAACCGGAAGTGAAAAAATCATAGTCGTTTCCCAGTTTATTCTGCAGGGAGGAGATCAGCGAAGGGAGGCACACATTTCAGAACAGAATGAAGTCATCAGTGGCTTTACAGCCACTGGTATCACTTGCAGTGTAAAACCAGAAGTCAGCTTTACACATGTAAGCAGTCTGCTTACAGGGCCCCACATATGGCAAACATTGGCAGCAGCAAAAGGGTTAAACTGTTGCCTGAAATGATGAGATGCCTTGTCCACCAGAAGATAGTGGAGCAAGAGGCAGCGTTTTTCCTGTGGAGACCTTTAGGTATGACAAAGAGTAAGTCCAGGTGTTCAAAAGAAACTGTAGCAGAGAGATAGATTTGAACATCATGAACCATTTTGAGACAGAGCGAAAATATCTCCTTAGGATATTTAGGGACAGGACAAAAAGAGGGAAGCACATTATCCTGGTTAAGCTGGAAACCAACTTACGAAGAAAGGAGGCCTAAAGCTGGCCATACACCTATAGATCATCTGTAGATTTTCCATGTTCAGATGGAAAAAGTGCAACAGATTCCTCCATCTACGCTAAACTGTGTGGATGGAGGAATCTCCCACTGGGCCAAGCTTCAGTATCTTGCTAGTCGGCCCCGCTGGCTCTTAAAATACCTGAACAATGCCTGCATCCAGACTGTTCAGGTAATTTGAGAGCCAGTGAGGCCGACTAGCAACATACTGAAGCTTGGCCCAGCGGGAAATTCCTCCATCCACAGATTTTAGTGTAGATGAAGGAATCTGTTGCACTTTTTCCATTTGGCCATAGAAAATCTGCAGATAATCATTAGGTGTATGGCCAGCTTTAGGCTTCAATCAAAACAACCTTATCCTTCTGCAACACAAGGAAGGGCTCCTTGCAGAATAAGACCACCAACTCAGATATACTCCTTGCAGATGAGCTAGAAACGAGAAGGGAACCTTGCTTGAGGGAAGACAAGGTAATATATTTTGTAGCTCAATTCTGTCGCAGGTGAGGGAGAAACGGGGGGAAAAGTGTAGATCACTTTAAAATGATCCCATGGTGTCAACAGAGCATCTACTACAAAGGCACAAGGATCCCTGTTCCTGGCAACTAACCTGTCCAATTTGTTGTTGAATCTTGAGACCACGAGGACCATGTCTGGCATCCCCCACATGCACCAAAAATCTAGAAACATCTCCAGATGGAGGGACCATTCTCTGAATTCCAGACATTTTGACTAAGGAAGAGTGTCTGCAAATTTCTCAAGCCTGGAATGTGCATGGCAGTCAGAGCAGGAATGTGAAGTTTTGCCCAGGCTAGAGCTTCAGGTCCACTTTTCTTTGAGTTGTGCGACTTCTGGTGTCCCTCGATGGTTCCTGTAAGCCACAGCCAGAGGTCCAACAATGAACAACCAACCAAATAGCCCTACATATGGGAAGATCTAGAGACTTTGTCCCAGGCTGTCAGAATATTGAGTTACAAGGGTCTGGACTGAAACTGCGTAAGGAACTGCATAAAGGAGGCCACCATCAGGCCCAAAATCCTCATGCAAAAGCGAATGCTTGGGTGGCTCCTGGACCATAGGTCTGAGCATGGTAGTGGTGAGACTGAAGCTTGTCCAGGGCAAGGAAGAACTTGGATAGCACTGTATCCAAAGTTAGGCCCAAATATTCCAGGGTATGTGTTGGCTTCAGCACCGACCTCTTAAGGTTGAGGATCCATCTTAATTTCCTCTGGGTCTGCATGGTCCAATCCAGATTGGCAGACAAAACCTGAACTGACTGTTCCTCCAACATGAGGTCATCCAGATATCCCACATTGGGAAGTTGAGAAGAAGGAGGACAGGAGCTAGCACCTTGGTGATGACCAGAGGTACAGTGGACAGGCTAAAGGGAAGGGCAACAAACTGATAGTGATGTGAGCCCACAGGAAAATCCAGATATTGTTGATAGGCTGAAAAAAGGATGTGTACATAGGGATCTTTTATGTCCACAAATGTCAGGAAACCTCCCAGGTGAGTCAATGACCAACCGGGTAGATTCCATACAAAATGTTTGAACCTGAAGGAACTTATTGAGGACATAGAGATCCAGTATGGGACGAATGTCCACTTTTTCTTTGGGGACTGTAAAAAGGTTTGTGCAAAAACCTTGGAACCTTACCTGTTCTGGAACAAAGGCTATCACGGGCAGGGCACTCCTTACCATCTTGTCTTGAATTGTATTGTGATTGTAATGTCTTATATTGTAAAGCGCTGTGCAAACTGTTGGTGCTATATAAATCCTGTATAATAATACTCCCTGAGCAAGGAGCAGCTTGAGGGCAATGTGAAGATCTATCCTTTTCAGAGAAGCTGGCAGGTTGGATGACATGAAGCAAGGCGGGGCAGAGACTGAAACTGTATTTTGTAGCCTCTAGACACAAAGTTCTTGACCCAAGCATTGGAAATGTCCTGGATCCAGATGGGCATGAAGGCCAACAAATGTCCCCCCACTTTAACAAATGGGGTCAGCCACCAACAACATAAGCCATTGGCTGCTGCGTCTGCCTGTGTGATAGGTGCAGTGGCTGGGCAGAGAGGTCAGTAACACTGAGCCTGTGATTTTATTCAGCTCAGCCTTACTGAGGACGAAGTGTCCTGCACTGCAAATGGCGGTGCCTGCTCCAAATTCATGTACCTGTTTCCAAAACTGACATTTCGTGCAGACACGCAACAGAATTCTAGAGTTCCTGGGATTGTCTTTTCATCTTGTCTTGAATTGTATTGTAACTGTAATGTCTTCCTTATATTGTAAAGCGCTGCGCAAACTGTTGGCGCTATATAAATACTATGTAATAATAATAATAATAATTACTGTGCAGGTCCAAAAAAATAGGGATCATCTCCACAGAACAATTTTTACCAATTCATATTCGGTTTTATGAATGTGCTTCTTGTTGTTTCAAAGTGATTTTATGATTGTGTACATCATTAGATATTTTTATGTTTTTTTTAAGCATATAGATAATTACTGTAAATGTCCATAATATGTTTATACTTTCTTTTAGCCCTGATAAAGGGGGAGGTTTTTGGCCCCAGAAACGCATAGGACATTGTATTGCAAGCCAATAAAGGGATTTGAACTCTTGCAATTTTGGTCTGGCATTCCTGTTGGTGTATGCTTTAAATATTACAAACATGTGATAGTTTGTGTTTATTATATCGGCCTTTAATACAATCTATAATTTTTACAAAATTAGTAGTTCATACTTAGTGGCTCTTACAGCATGTATGAGAAATGATTATAGTCTTAAAAGTCACAGAGGGGAATTTATCAAAACTGGAGCAGCTGTGCATGGCAACTAATCAGCTTCTATCTTTCATTTTCAAATCTTAACTGAACAAAGAAGCTGATTGATTGCCATGGGCAACTGCTCCAGATTTTGCCTGCTCCAATTTTGATAAATTCCCCTGTCACTGGGATCCAAGCATATGGCGAAAGCTTCAGGTGACCACATTGATAGCAGGGGTGACTGATTTTGTTACCAAACAGGCAGGACAGGACATCTGCACAGCAAGCATTGGGTGAAACCTAGAAGCAGGGGTGTCAGTGGCAGCACATAGCCACCCACACATGATTTTTATGACTGCCAGAAATGCATTTGTTTTTAATCAAAGGTTCCAAAGTGCTGCAGTCTGGTTGGTCTTGCAGTGTTAGTGCCCATTCACACTGAGCATTTAATCGCGCGATTTTGTGCATATTTGCCGCGCGATATCGCGAGAAGCCGCCGTCCAATTATTTTCAATGGAGCTGTTCTACAGCTGCATGTTGCCTGTCGCTTGTGCAGGACCCTTTTTTCCGTGGATGTCGTGCGATTTTTCTCTTTTTGCATGCAGCCTGATGGTGAAGGTCGCGCGATCGTTGCCCGAACAGTCGCGCTATCCTGTCGGGAAGTGTCACTCTGTGTGAATGGGGCCTAACTGACCTTCACAGTTTGTGCATTTCTGTTCGTGGAAAAGTGTACTGTGTACTCACAGATCACCCACTTTGCCATCCGAATAGAGTGTGCAATGTGTCTTTCAGTCCCTCTGTTCCAAACCTTGGTGGGGTCTTGCCTGGGATGTCTGATTTTGCTACAAGCACCACACAATTCTGTACTTTTGAGCCTGGGCAAATCAGAGATGGTCACCCAGGCCCTCTCAGCCACTGTTTAGGAGAGAAAGAAAAAGGCTGAATACTGAAGTTTTTTCCATTGATACAAAACAAGAAATTCTTTATATTCTACCATAATTCATGAAAGCCAGCGCACATGCACTTCTCATTCAGGGGCAGTGACTGGCAACCTTGCATCATGCAAATCCTTGTGTCTGTGCAGTTCTAAGCTATGTTCACAAATGTCTGACAGATCAGCCTCTGCTGCTGCTGCTCCTATAAGATTGCAGTGTTAGAGTGCTCCTCAGGGAGAGAAGCCAGGGCAAATGCTTCCTCCAGCCTTGCATTACAATCAGTGCAATCTCTGGAGGAGGGGAGACTGAGGAAATGCTTCCTCCAGCATTGCATTACAATCAGTGCAATCTCTGGAGGAGGGGAGACTGAGGAAATGCTTCCTCCAGCCTTGCATTACAATCAGTGCAATCTCTGGAGGAGGGGAGACTGAGGAAATGCTTCCTCCAGCCTTGCATTACAATCAGTGCAATCTCTGGAGGAGGGGAGACTGAGGAAATGCTTCCTCCAGCCTTGCATTACAATCAGTGCAATCTCTGGAGGAGGGGAGACTGGGGAAATGCTTCCTCCAGCCTTGCATTACAATCAGTGCAATCTGTGGAGGAGGGGAGACTGAGGAAATGCTTCCTCCAGCCTGCAACTGATGCCACCAGTTTTCCAGAATGCCCTTTTCAGCCTAGGAAGTCACTTTACTGGAACTCATGACTGCTTTAAAATGATTTAAAGGAACAATAAAAAAAAAAAAAAAACACACCTTAAACTGTTGCTATATATTGTGACATGAAATAACTATTCATGTAGATTTTTAAAGTTGCTCCAAAACTTTCAAATCTGCTGCTGGGAGGGATGCCAGGAAAGGCAATGTAATGTGAAAGCTGTTAATTAACTGCAGCATTGCTTTCTCCACTTCAGTGGCAGATGAGTTTTACATCTAGGGAACACAGGGCTGGGGACACTCATCTGAGTTCATATGTCCAGACTGTCCTGAACATAGCAGCAAGCACTTTTTTTGATAGCTGCTACTCAAATAATAGTAGCCTTGACACAGTGTTGCGTTGCATTGATCACTCCATAACAGGCGAATAACCACATTTACAATTACTTCCATGCCAATTGTAAACAGATTTTTAAAAAGGTGAAATACGTCCTTTGGAGCATTTGATTACAGAACACCGATGACATTAACCCTATATCGGAGCACCTTAAAAGTGTATGTAGATGGGCAGTCTGGAAATTTGCCACCCGCATAAAACTGTGTTAGGCCAAGCGGTCTTAATTGTTGGGCTTATCTGCAGGATCACTTGCTGCTGATAAGTTGGTATTACATAGGCACATAGGATGTTCAATTCATATTATGTAAGATGAGAACTCACTGAGTGAACGTAAGCAGTTCTTAGATCTCTTAGTCACTAAAGGGTTAAATAAGTGGTCCTGCAACTGGAGTTTCAGAAAAGCGAACGATTCTCTTCAAAAAGGTCAACAACTAGTAAATCTGTCCTATTCAGTGGGAAAATATATTCTTGGCACATGTACTTTTGCAAACGTGTAAGCACAACTGTAAACCCGCTATAAAAACATAGTAAATAGTCACAGTGAGTATACGTTTAGTAAATCCAGCCATTTTGGAGGTTATCTGAATCAGCCAATGCTAATACAGACCTCTGCACAGAATGCCACCCTTTGCAGCAATGCTGTAAGCTGTAGTCCTTGATCACAGGAAATAGTTTTAATGAAGCTGGCATAATTCAATCCTGAAGCAGACCAGTGTTGATCCATGGAGTTGTGAGCCTGCAAGGGGCAGTGCAGAGGAGAAGGTAAAGATTTAGGTGAGAGCTTCACTTTTTCTGCTGACAGTCATTGGGCAAATGATTAACTACTATTATTAACTGCAGTTTGGGTTCAAGAAGTAGAAAGAAGAACATACAATAAAAGTAACAGAACAAAAATTTTAAAAAAAGAACAGAGGTGGTCACGAAAGGATAGGAAGGCAAATATTTTATTTTCAATCATGTTTAAGGCTGACAGTTTATACAGTCAGGTAGTGTAGGTTTGTATATAGTCAAACGCTATAGCCCCATAACAAGGACTCAATAAAGTTTGTTGAGAACAAGCAAGTGCCAGACACTTTGAGCATCACAAAGTTAAGCATTTATATAAACTAAGTTCTTAAAGACCTGCAACGGCTTTCTTAGTAAACAAGAGACTAGACTTGTACTTCCAACACATGTTGTTAAAAATGTTTAGGAGGACCTCTGATTCAAAAAGTGTGAGCTACAGCAGAGCTGAGCCTGAGGACTGACTGTAGTGCAGACACAATCTGATTACAGTAGAGTCTAGGCAGCAGACTTGGCCCATGTGGTATACTACTGTGGGGAGCGGACCATAGAAAATGTCCACAGCTGAGAGTGAAAATGCCTTAACATATCTCTGATTGGATTGAATGGCTTTATTTTATTAAACATTTAATTATTAAAGAATGAATCCACACCAGATTAGCAGTCGGATTTGAGAAAGGAGAGTAAGTTTTGCTTGCAACTGCTGACTTCTAAAAAACCTAGGGCTTCTTGTTTGGCTGTCAAGCTGGTCTATTGGCTACAATCTTTGAGACACTGATGCTTAAAAATCTTTGTAGCTTAGGGGTTTTTGGCTCCGTTTACTGAATACTTGTCCCAGGTCTGTGACAGAAAGTATAAATGCAGGAAACGAAAGCAACATTTTCAAAATCATTTACATTTCTTTCAGCATGGGCTTTCTTTAACTCGTTTGCCCCTATTCCAGTGGTTCATGTATCTACCTATAATCCAGGAGACTAAGCAGAGAGTAATCACCTGCTTCTTGTGTCACATACAAGTTTGACTACAACCTTCAGTCAATATGTTTATAGAAGCTGCTGACCCGAAGCAGTCAATATGTTTATAGAAGCTGCTGACCCGAAGGAGGAAACACGTGACATAAGCTATTTAAGATGAATCATTCATTGGATTATGTGCAGAGATTGAATTAAAAAAAAAAGTTTACTCTCCAGCCCCTTTCACACCCATCCTACTTCCTACAAGTCCTAGTTCTGAATGTTCTATGATCTTTTCCAGTTACACGGCTATATGATAAGTACAGCATACGTGTGTCCATTAAAACATAATGAATGATCAGTCATGGAATATATAGCAAATAGTCTACGAACAAACTCATGAAGTGTGTGCCCGAGATAGAGAGGACTCCCTTAATAAGGTGGTTGTGTGCTCAGGCAAAAGAGTTAAGTAAAAAGCCACAGACTAATGTTAGCCGCGGGCAGTAGTTTACCAACTCCAAATGTTTAACTCTCACATAACCAGTTTATTCCTCCTTTTGTGTCGTATGATGTTGTTATAAACCATTCCTTGTTTCATCATTAACTACTTTCACTGCAGACAATGAGAGATACATTTGTCCCCTCACTACACCAGTAAGTACGCTACTACATATCTTTAGAATATAAAGCAATTTATTCTCAAGATCCTGACGCTACAGAACTGGAATCTTAAACATGTCCTGTACTTTTAGGTTGTGGAATTGCATTCAGTTTCCCAATTGTGAGATAGGACAGTGGAATTATATCAAGGCATAAAAATGGGGAATTTGGAGAGTATTTATGCTTCTAACTTCACGGAGTCCAGCATGGCACGGGCATCCTTGTATTCTTCTGCCTCTTCCAATTCTTTTTCATTTTCCTAAAAAAAACAAAAAAAAAACAGCAGAATGCCATGTTACATAAAGAGGAATAGCAGTCAGAATTAAACAGTCAGCGCATATACATCACAGGAATATGACACAGCACTGCTGCTTGGATCCTATAAGCCCCCAGTGATGGAGGCCCTCTGCCATAAAACATATTACGATAATAAAAGGGTTAAATCACAATCACGGCTGCAAATCGCAGCCCCCTTCTTCCAGGTCCTCCGAGAGCCCAGTTTTGCTACAGGCCAGTTTCATGATGGTGAGAGATTGAAGAACTCTTATCTGCTTGGGCTGAATCCAGAAATGCTCAGCTCTGAGCACATCTGGATTCAGAGCTTCAATATCCTAGTGGCAATGGCGGAGTAAACTGCATATGTCCCTTATCTGCTTGAGCTGGAGTCAGAAAAAAACCCAAAGTGTTACATAATGTCTCTAGAGAACCCTTCAATGCCGCTGTACTATCAACGCCCCTCCCTATAGAAATATAGCTTATTTTAAAATAAATAAAAAAAAACCAAAAACAACATTTAAATTACATTCACTTTAAATATAAATGACAAAAAACCCACAAAGGATGCATTGTATGTGAATAGACAATAAAAGCACTTTATAACAACTCTTCATTCACCTCTGTAGCTATAGGCATTGTGGAGGATTTCATCTTGAAATTCACAACAGAGCCACTGAAATCTTTGCTCTTTTCCCCTTTACTTTCTATGGCTACATAATGCTGGCTTGCCACACAGCAGGTTTATCTAAACTGTTACAAAAAAATGAAAATCAGTCTTTGGAGCCTTTTTGGGATCTTTAAAGTTTATCTAAGGGTTCAATCACAGGACCTGAATAACCACACACCGTAAAAATTGGCCGATTTTCCTGCTCCCAGGAGCAACACGTGTAGCGTACAGCAGTCTGTACAAATCAATGACAGGCTGTGGCTGTATGCATATAACCACATATTCCATCCTTACGGGGATGGGTGAGCGGCCTTGGATTCAGAGAGTTTGTGTCCAGGGATATGGAGGAAAATGCTTGGATTTGCAGGCATATACATACAGCCATAGTCTGTCACTGATTTGTACAGGCTGCTGCCCATGGCTGTACGCAACACCTGTCACTCCCAGAAGCAGATTGAATATCTGTGGGTGACCTGAAGAGGGCCATGCACAGGAGGTGCCCTTTGCAATTTGACAGATATAGAGCGCTTTTGCAAGGAAGAGCAGGCAAAGATTCCTAAGGCAAGATGTGCCCAGCTAATAGAGTCCTACCCCAAAAGACTGAATGCTATCAAATCAAAACATGCTTCAAAAAAGTATTAGTTTAAGGGTGTGCATATTTATGCAACCACGTTATTGTAGGGTTTTTATTTTACATTTTCCCCCCTTTAAAGATTTCCGTTTGTTTTTAATTGCATTGTAAGATTATAGGTCACATTAAAAGGTGAAAAAAATTCAGAAGTGATTTATCTTGGTCTCCCCGTTCTATGGGACCGGGAGTGACATGTATTGCATCACTTCCGGTCCCATAGCTGTAAGTGCTGGGCTCCTGAAGCCCAGCAATAAGATATTGAAGTGCGATCTGCACTTCAATAGCTTATTTAAAGTGTAAAGATGACACTGGGGGTCTTTTGGACCCCTAGCATTACCTTAAAGAGTACCTGTCACTGCCAATATGCTATCACATGGAGGGCTTGTAATAGTCAATTCAATGTAAAAATAATATTTTTTTTTTTAAAGTCCCCCGCGAGCATGCGCGTCATCATGTAAACACGCAACTTAATCGTCCCGTCCCATCCCACTCCTGACCGGAAAAACCCCCCAAATCCAACTGGGTGGATGCGGTGGTGACAACGGATGCCTGAGGAAGGGGCCGCATGGTCTCGAAACGTCGCTAAGCAGATGTGTGTGTTATCTCAGTTAATAAATAGCATTGACTTTATTATCATGGAGTGCGAGTGACTACTTTCATCTATCATGTAAACACGTGTCGGTGCGCCTACTTACCAAAACGATGATTGCGCTACGCATGTTCGGTATCGCCGCACACGCCAGAGTGAGAGCAATAACTCTAGGGCCAATATTTACACGCATCTCTAAACTGATGAGCTGTAGGGGCTTTTAAAGCGTCTATGGACTTTTTGGGGTACTGAATTCCATCCTAGTTTCATGTATGCACATAATTTTGAACCTGGGCATGTTGGGTATCCATTTACTCGTTGTAACCTCATCTTTTATATTTAACAAAAAAATGTTTTTTTATAGTGTTCTGGGGCACTAAATTTAACTAAAGTGCATTTTTCACTAAACATTTGGGTGTGATAAGTTGCGCTAATGTCGTGCAACATAAAAATTTGCAACTGCCACCATTTTATTCTATAGGGTCTTGGCTTTCAGAAAATATATAATGTTTTGGGGTTTTAAATAATTTTCAGGCCTAAAATGTGGATTATAACAAGAAATGAAAAAAAGGCCTCTGTCCTTAAGGGGTAAAGATGGAAAGGTTCGCAGTCCTCTTACAGAATCAGAGGCCACCAGGAAAAAAAGAGGGTGCAACAATGATGTCCGCATCCTCTGTCAACATGCTTACATCAGAAGTACATGTAGAAAACAGATGAAGTGGGCACACCTAGAATACAGTGTAATGTAATTTGGTCTTGAATAACAGAAGGCTCCATACGAAACAGAAAATTTGGCTTTGGTTGAATTTCCCCTTTACCTTATTTTTTTTTCTTTTCAAATAAACCAAACAGAAGCGGTGAAAAACTGTATCACCTGTCCAAAAAGACTAGGACACTACTGGCACTTACTAGGATTTGCACAAGATCTGTGTATGCTGCTTCTAGCCTGCGTTGGCAGTCTGGGACCATCATACGAGATTCCTGCAATACTTCAATCTGAAAAGGAAAAAAGATGAATATGGTAGAAAAACAGGGCACAGATCCTCGCATACACCAACATTGCAGTAGCACTCTATGTATTTGTAGACCAATCTCAATGTAGTATAATCACACAAACAAATGACTAAACCTGCAATAATTGGTGATTCAATAAAGCATTTGTGACACTGGAGTCATACCCGCATTAGAAAATCCTACACCAAATTCATGAAAGCCATGCAACAGTTTTCTTACTATTTTACTGCTGCAACATATTTATTAAGAAATACCGCCATATTAGTGAAAAGAAAAGCAGAGGTAAATAAAATCTCTTCCATGCTGGAGTAAATTGCGACACATATGTAAGTATTGTTGCAGACAAAATTTTGTCTGAGGCAATTCTGCAGCAGATTAATATACACCCTACCAGTAATTACATGAATATGACGCAAGCTGCACCATTTTTATGTATGGAGGGTGGCTACTTTTGTTCCACATGGTCCTTATGTGCGTTGTGAAGTAGCCACCGCTCCAAGCTCCCTCCTGTGATGACTACAATCTCACATTTAGTTTACTTATTTGTATCCACCCTCCAGCAAAAACGACAGTGTCAGCACCAATTCAGAGAGGATTTGCAGCCGAGTGATACATGAATAAGATACATTTGTGGTTAATAGTTGAGGTACTTGAATGCATTTTTAAGATCTAACTCCTGAGTTCAGTGTCACATTTTAAGCCCAAAACCGATCTCTAAAAAGGTGCCCATAGACCTGATTATTATCGTACAATAATCGCGGGTGATCCCACGATCGTACGATAATCGGCAGGTGTATGGGCAGCGTGCGACCGCATTTACTGTACAGTAGCACGACTTTCGTCTTACGAGCACGCTAGAAATCCCGCTGAAAAATCGTAGGATTTTCGGCGGGTTGGTAGCGTGATTGCAAGACGAAAGCCGCAAGCGCACACTGCTCGCTCAGCACTGCAAACATGGGAGGTCCTCCCCTCAGCGGGGAGGGCTTGCGATGATCGCAAGTACGATCTGCCTGTTCAAGATGGTCAGTTCGTACGGAATTTGAATCACCTTACAACCATCGCGCAACGAAAGTCGCGCGATGGTTGTAAGTAGGGATGCACCGATACCGGTATTTTGGTACCGATAATTTTTTTTCGCTACTCGCCGATACCAATTACCGAGTAACGGAAGTCCCATTCAGGAAGCCAGGTGGCGTGTAATGACTCGCCACCTGGCTTCCTGATTAGCCAGGAAGCGTGTAAAGAGTTGCCACCCGGCTTCCCGATTAACAAGAAAGTCCCCTCTTACCTTAGTAAGGTTAGTGCAGCCTGTCACCCCCGGGGCCTCTCCAGTGAGAACGCGGCCTTCGTCCGGTACCGTCCAATCAAGAAGCCGGGCGCCGTGTAAGGACGCGACGCCCTGCTTTCTGATTGGCCGGGAGGCCGGCTCCATGCTCTCTTGTTTAATCAAAGTTTACTTTTGATTAAAACTGCATGCACAATGTTTTGCAATCGCACTGCGGTACCGTGTGTTCCAGTGCGGGTGATCACACTGTGGGTGGGAGGCGCGTTTGGGGTGCAATTGAAATGAATGGCACTGCACCGCACCTCCTGCAGCAGAATGTGTCAGGCCAAAACTGAAAATTACTTTATCCCATATTTTTTAAAAATTTTAATAATTGTATTTTAAGCACATGGAGCTTGAATAGCTTCATCCAGGAAATGACAGCTGCAAGCGGCAAGATTCCGCAGATGGCAGCTAAATTTAAATACAGCACATAGTCGGCTAGTGCAATAGCCAGCCTGCTATTGGCCATTTCAAATTGCAGTAGCCAATAGCAGGCTGGCTATTGCACCCAGCCAGTGCTTGCTGTGCCCTCCTCCCAGCAGAGAGCTAGGGGATCCAACCAACTAAGATATAATGAGAATAGACAACTATTCTCATTATCGATTAGTTGGTTGCAGCCCTAGTCTCCTCCAACAGTTTGTTGAAAGACACAAACCCATGACCTGAATCTCTTACATCAGCTATCAGCATGCTTCCAAAACTGCTATAGATGACACAAACTGGACCAATTACAGACCTTTATCACTTATCTCAGATGTCAAAAATCTGCATAAAATCCTTGCCACTCCCTTGAATACGGGTATGCTTAGACTGGCCATACTCATATAGATCTGCAGATTTTCTATGGTCAGATGGAAAAAGTGCAACAGATTCCACCATCTACGCTAAACTGTGTGGATGGAGGAATCTCCTGCTGGGCCAAGCTTCCGTATCTTGATAGACGGCCCCACAGGCTCTCAAAATACCTAAACAATGCCTGCATCCAATCAGATTGTTCAGATATTTTGACAGCCAGAAAAATCTATAGGTGTATGGCCAGCTTTACCCTAATCACTAAAGGCCAAGTGGGATTTATGCCTGGGCGACAAGCTAGTGGTAATATCTACCAACTACTACATCCTATTGAAACAGATAAAACTCAGCTGCCATCCTAAATGATGGGCTACCTAAATTTCACAAAACCGGGGAACCTTGGACCACACACTACTTACCAGTGGATCTTAAATCGCTTTCCATATTAGTTAAAGCCCTTAATTTATTGACTTATGTGGTCTTGGCCCAACCCTCAGAGAAACTCCCTCCCCTTATTCCACCCATCCTAACATTGTCCCCTCTCTTCCCTCCCCACCTTCCTTCCAAACCCCCCACTCGCTGCTTGTTTTTCTCATTCTTATTAATAATTAGCACATGATACTCCGCCCCTCATGATTACCGATCCTCGCGCCCTATTCCTGGGACTAGATGCCCAAAGGATTGTCACCCCTAGACTATAATGTGGCGGTTAAAAATAGAATATTTCTCTTGTACTGTTATGTTGGTGATATGCCTCGTTAGGTCTGTTTTATACACGGCTGAATTGGTTGTACTATGAAATGTTTATACTACTTCTGTTTATCTTAATGACATAACTGTAAATCTGTTGGCAAAACCCGAATGATAAAAAAAAAAAAAAAAGAAAGCAGTATGAGGAGCCAATCAGTTTATGTGTTGACACTAATAGGAAGAGTGACACAGACATGAACGCATCACTGTGCTGCTGCTTCTTTCACTGTCTACTAACAGGCTGAGGTGGGTCCAGGAGACATGGGCTCAGAGGAAGTCGACTGACTGATGCTGGCCTTTAGATGGAGGACATCTAGTGGCAGAATAAAGTATTGAGGGGAACATTTCTGGCCTGAAGCTGAATATTGCAGGAAAAGCTGGTTTTGTTTTTTTTATCTTTTAATGAGCTATTCATTTGTATTGTGCTATTTATGCCTAGAGTTATGCTTTAAGTAAATAAAGTACTCATACTTTTTATCTAAATTCAAAACCGTTTGTGCACAACCAGGAATAAAATATTGCGATTAGAATACATACTGCACATTGTTAAAAACAGATGATATAAAATCATACAGCACAGGTTTTCAAAGCCTGACAATACGAACACACCGCCTGTGCTCTGAATAGTTTACTTAAAATAAACGGTTTCCACTGTTTTACCATGGAGCACCTTCATCCGGAATGGGATCAGCTGGTTGTATACAAATCACCCGCATCTTTCAGTTAATAAAGAAATACTGTGCTGCAATAATATCACATTGAGATAATTACTGCATGAAAAAAAAATGATATTGAGTATATTGATCATGTTGTGAGACCCCGACAGGAGGCTTTACGCAAAGGAGAAAGAAAAAGAAAATGAAAAGCAGAAAACCAGCAGGTTTGTATTTGGATGCTTATCATGCATAAAAAGTTATTACTTAGCGCTGCATTTCATTTTAGGAGAGATGATGTTCTCACCATGTGGCTGGGAGAAAAATTATTAAACTGGAACCCCACCGAACGTGAACATTTTTCCTGCCTACATACTCTTAAATTATGTTTTGTGCAAATCCTTACGTCAAGGACAAGAGGAAAAAATATGTTCACTGTTCACTATCGCCTACAACCGGAGATGCCGCAAGCTACATTGTCGTATTTTCCTCTACATAACAAAAATGCCAAGAATGGACGAACTGCTATATTTCTCGGAAGCCGTCAGGCACTTTTGTCAAACTACAAAAAACATGTGACACACACCCTTAAAGCTCCCCTCTACGCTGCTAAAAAAAAAAAAAGTACCCATTACATGGGTTACGTGCTCATTTAATCTAGAGGGATAGGAATTACGGATGCACCGATACTAGTATCGGTGCCGATACCGAGTATTTGGCAGAGAACTCGTACTCTCCCAAATGGTCCAATACCTACCTCCGATACCGGAACTTTCGGTCAGAGGAAGATTTCCTCTGACCGGCAGTGCCGTAGGGGAACATCGAGCCAGCTTCCCGTGTGATCAGGAAGCTGGAGCGGCAAGTAATGACCTGCCTCTGATTTTCCCGATTGGCCGGGAAGCCGGCTCCGTGCTGATTGGCCGGGAAGCCGGCTTCCTGGCCAATCAGCATTGCGCTAGCCGAACAGTCGGCTCGACGCAGATTGGCTAGCCCAATCAGCATGGAGCTAGCTTCCCGGCCCGATGCTGATTGGCTGTGAAGCCGGTTTCCCAGCCAAGCTCAATCAAGCAGGTTAGACAACATGGAGCCAGCTTCTGAGGGCAATCAGATTGCCCGAGAAGCTGGCTCCATGTCAGCGGAAGCACCAGTATAGGTACTCGGTATCGACGAGTACCGAAAGCAAAGTATCGGTACTCGTACTCTATACCGTAAAACCGTTATCGGTGCATCCCTAATAGAAATAGGGTGGAAATTTTAACATTCTTCATCTCACAAGCTTCCTTTACTCTATATGACTAGTGTCCCGAAGCCACTTCTCATCACAGTTCAACATCTTTATGTAGAATGCAGAACCAGACCTAATCATGTCAGTGTGATCGTGGCTGACACTACAATTGGACAGAACTGGTGATCCTGCGGCACATAGAGCAGCTTTAGTGAATGGTGTCCTGGACAGAAAATCTGAAGGATGACTTGATGATAGGAAGAGACTATATACATACACTATATTACCAAAAGTATTGGGACACCCCTTCCAAATCATTGGATTCAAGTGTTCCGTGAAATTTCCTTGCTACTATATATTCCACGGTCAACTGTTAGTGGTATTATAACAAAGTGGAAGCAACTGGGTACAATGGCAACTCAGCCACGAAGTGGTAGGCCACGTAAAATGACAGAGCGGGGTCAGCTCATGCTGAAGTGCACAGTGTGCAGAAGTCGCCAACTGTCTGCAGAGTCAATAGCTACAGACCTCCAAACTTTGTGTTGCCTTCTGATTGGCACAACAACAGTGCGTAGAGAGCTTCATAGAATGGGTTTCCATGGCCGAGCAGCTGCATCCAAGTCTTGCATCACCAAGTGCAATGTAAATCGTCGGATGCAGTGGTGTAAAGTACGCCGCCACTGGACTCTAGAGAAGTGGAGACGTGTTCTCTGGAGTGACGAATCACACTTCTCTGTCTGGTAATCCGATGGACGTGTCTGGGTTTGGTGGTTGCCAGGAGAACGGTAGTTGCCTGACTGCATTGTACCAAGTGTAAAGTTTGGTGGAGGGGGGATTATGGTGTGGGGTTGTTTTTCAGGGGTTGGGCTTGGCCCCTCAGTTCCAGTGGAGGGAACTCTAAGGCATAAGCATACAAAAGACATTTTGGACAATTTCATGCTCCCAACTTTGTGGGAACAGTTTGGGGATGGCCCCTTCCTGTTCCAACATGACTGTGCATCAGTGCACAAAGCAAGGTCCATAAAGACATGGAACTTGACTGGCCTGCTCAGAGGCCTGATCGCAAACCGATAGAACACCTTTGGGATGAATTAGAGCGGAGACTACGAGCCAGGCCTTCTTGTCCAACATCAGTATCTGACCTCACAAATACGCTTCTGGAAGAATGGTCAAACATTCCCATAGACATACTGCTAAACCTTGTGGACGCCTTCCCAGAAGAGTTGAAGCTGTTTATAGCGGCAAAGGGTGAGCCAACTCAATATTGAACCCTACAGACCAAGACTGGGATGCCATAAGAGTTCATGTGCGTGTAAAGGCAGGTGTCCCAATACTTTTAGTAAAATAATAGGTGTATGTATATATCACACAGAATGCTTTTACCCACTTCCTAGTCTATCCCAAAAAGTTTTTTTTTTATTCACTATAAAAACGTTTTCTTAGTCATGTACACCGGAAGTCATGTACTGTCAGGTTATACTTCCACCTACAGAATAATTTTGACACATGCAAACAAAAAATAAATAAATCCGTAGGCCACTCCAAGATAACTTTTCCTCTACCCAGCATGCCGGTTTGTAGAAACAGTACCCAGAGCATAATCACAAACAGAGAGAGGTAGGACCTCTGTCTCCTAATGGACTCCCCCCAAAAAAATGTTTACAGCGAGTATGCAAATCCTACTTTCTTTATTATCCATTGAGGAACACAGAAAGTCATACACCGTCAGGACATCCAAAAACAGTCCAACTGAGGGTGGGCAAACAGCAACAATGGCTAACAGGGCCAACAAAACAGAACTGGGGATTGTCTAGAGCCCAAAAGCGGCCTGAAGATCCAATGGCTGAATCTGACCCCAGATAAGTCCAAACCCCTTTTCTAATAGGGGAACATGCCAACTTGACCAGAGGGAGGACCCAGAGAAAAAACCTGATGCCCAAGAAGAAGAAAAAACTCACCATGAAAACTTTTCCGTGAAGTCCATTAACGGACACAGGAATGTATTCATTATAAAGCTTTGTTCAGACAGGCAGCATTCTCCACTGCCCTCTGAAAAGCAATCAATGGTGGATCGCTTTTCAGAGGGCAGTGAAGCAGCAGCTGCTTGGCGTTCAGGAGCCCATACTGCTGCCTCCTAAATGCAGGTTTTTTTTTTTCAATTTTAATCCCAATGGGGTTATCTATTGAAATAGCACGCCTAACCGCGTATTTACGCAGTTGCAGCATGGTCCAATTTATTCCGATTGCTGCATTTGACAAGCGGCACTGGCTGTCAAAAGCGACATGCTGTATATTTTTTGCCACAACAATGTATACAGCACTGTGTGGTCGCAGTGCTAACACTGTAGTGGACGACTGGGGGGCAGTAAAGCGGCACATTAATCAAGCAATTTTACTGCCTGTGTAAACTAGGATTTAGACATTTGGCTTACAGTGCTGCCTTCAGGAGGTTTGGACACTGGCAAACTAACTCTAAACCAATCCCATATAACCCCACCTCCAACCATCAGGTCTCAGTTTTGTGAGAAAGCAGTACATGGCCAATAGCGCAGAGGGGTGGTACATGTGTCCGTCAAAGGCCTCCTTGGCATTCAACAATGTATGAGGAAGATAGAAAAAAGAAAACGCGCACTAGAGTAAATATACTAATAAATTACATGGGTAGGCTCCCACATGCAATGTAGTAAGTGTAATGGATCCCCGTTTAGCAAGACACAGCATTTCTCCACAGAAGGAAAGGGCTTGAAGAGAGAGTTGGGCATTGCAAGGACTTAATGGAACAGGACTCCAATGCAGAGAGGATTGTGTGACTGAATGGGATAACACTTGCAAAATAGATTTCTACCAGGATAGGAATCAAAGATCCCATAGTGCAGAGAACGCAGCCAAATTCTGCAAAAAATGCACAATGGGATGCAGTAATGACAGAAGTGGCAGCCCAAAAAAAAAGATGACTGATATAAAAGTCTAAAGTGGAGCTAAAAGGGGATGTTTGAGCATTCAAACTGCTAGTAAATAAACCAGTGAGGAATACATGCTATAGATTCTCAAATCATCTCTGAATTCATGTAGTTGACACTGTCCTTCCTTGTGGAGGGTGGCTACTTTTGTTCCCCATGGTCTCTGTATGTGTTGCAGTGGTGGTTTCTTTACAACACACACAGGCATCATGGGGATCAAAAATAACCAGAAGAAGTAGTGTCAGCAGCACCAATTTAGAGACTATTGAGGATCTACAGCTAAATGATACACGAATTAGGTACATTTTTGTTAATAGTTAAGGTACTTGAATGCATTTTTAAGAACTACTTAGTTTAGTGTCACTTAAAGTCTTCTCTAAGGGTTTAGCAGGTTTCGTGCTTCCAGCCTTGCTTTTTGAGGATCTTGGTGCTTCTACTCTAGGAGTAGCTGAAGGAGAAGGTAGGGATTTAGTCAAACTTTCTTCAGACTTCTTATGCTGAGGCAGGTGAACCCTTACCTCAAGTAATATGCTTGATGACTATGTCAAGGGTAGTTCTAAAGAAACGGCACCCCTCGAGGACAAAGTGAGTCAGGTGCACCTTGGATATAGCATCTACTTCCCAGCACCTTCCCTGAAGTGCTCTGTATTGACAATAGACCTATACAGGACATAAGCTTAGATACTTTTAGAAAGCCTTCACAACTGAAGTATAGGGCTCAAGACATCTGCTCCGCACACCATCAAGAAAGGGTATATTGCAGCAGTGGAAAGTCACAGTAAGTACAGGGTGAAGGGCAGAAGCTGCCCTTAAAAAGCTAGGTGTTTAACCCGGGCCATCCAAATATCCCACTACATGAACACCCTGAAAAGGCAACAGTGCAAGAACAGGAATCGCAAGTGCTCTACCCCAAGACATACGCAAGTAAACATCCTTAAAGTAATTATAAGGCTGGGTGTTTTTTGCCTTATTGCATTCCAAGCATTAAGGCAAAAAACACCCAGCACTCTCCTAACCCCCCGCCACACACACACACTTACTTGCAGCCGCTAATCTCCTCCTCCCCGACCGTGAAGATACTTGGGTTTTCCCCGCACTTCCTGGTTGCAGGGGAAGGTACCGAGGCTCCTTTTGCCATCAGCCAAGCTGTGAGTGCATGGGGGAGGCATGGCCGGCCGCACACAGCTGGGTGCGGGCATGGCAGCAACCAAGCATTTACGGGTGTCTCCACAGCAGTCAGCTAGCTGATGAAGGCACCCATATGGGGGAGAGCCTAAGAGTCAGGATACCACTTGAGAAACGAGGACATTAAAAACGCTAAACAATAAAGGAACATGTTTTTATAGTAGGTCTGGCTACCATTAATAAAATGAAAAAAAACCTGAAGGTTTAAATGTCACTTTACAGTTATATTAAGTGTCAAAATGGTTTTAAGCCATTTAAAATGCTGATTAAAACACTTACAGTGGAGATGCTGCTCTTTAATGTTTAAAAAAGTTAGTTTCCTGCACAATTATTTGATCCCCTGAGCACTGGCCCTGATGTCCTGTCCACAAACACACAGGCATAGCAAAGCAAGAGACTCTCCTCCCCCCGCTACCCCTTCCTCCCTTATCCAAGCTAGTAGAAGGACAGCTGTGCTGTCCCCTATGATCTTCCACTGGACAGGTTCAGGGAAGCGGTGCTGAAGTCAGCTGTTTTTGAAATATGACTGTAAGTGCTTGGGAATGATGTAAACAAATACTTTGTTGGATAATGTATATTTGTTTGATCTGGACTCATTACTGAAAAAAAGATTGAGCGTTTAGTCCTACTTTAATGTCCACTGGAGCAAGAAGCTCTCCCTGCTAAAGGGAGGTGATGACTGATCTTGTGGATTTCATGCAGAACTTGCAGACCCACCGAAACATGTTGAGAGACTTTGAGCCCAGGATGGGACGTAACCCCCGTTCAGTTTTGGAACAGTGAAGGAGGTTGGAGAGAAAGCCTTAGAATCTCTCCTCCTAATGGAAAATGCCTCCTGACGTCAATAACTGCTGTAAGGCCCACTGCAGAGACTCCTTCCAATGAGGGAAAGGAAGATTTGGGGGCATGAACTAAGGTGAAGGGTAGGATAAAAGCTCCAGCTTGTAACCCCAGGAGACTATGGAGAATACGCACAGATCCTGAAAGCCTCGACTCCAGGTGGCCACAAGGGCAAGCAGACACCTCCTACTTAAGAAAATGGGGACATCCCCTCACTGTGAGGAGGACTTCATGGCAGACTTGGAAGACACCAGGGTCAAGGGCTTAAGCCTAAACTGGGAGCAGGAAGGCTGAGAGAGACTAAAGGAGCCCTTCCTGGCCAAAGCAGAGGAAGGCTTACAAGAGGAAAACTTGTGTCTCTGTTTGCTGGGTAAGAGTACTCTTGCCCCCAGTAAAAACATTTTTTAATAAAGGTGGCCTCAACATTCTCCATGCAAAGGGAATCCTCTCCAAGAGCTTCTTGTAGGCCGGTTCCGCCAACCAATACCTACGTCACATCTAAACAAACTGCGATCCCAGCTTAGACAGGTGAAGCAAGTGTCAGCTAGACCTTTCACACAGTAATGTATGACTACTGGCAAAATTTCCATCTACCACAGGTTCTCAAGGTCCATAGAAACATAGTAAGGGTCAATTCATCGTGCATTCTGTCTAGACCGATAGGGTTTGACCTGGAAGCGACTGCCGTTTGCAGAGTTGGTTCGCCCACAGCAAAGGATGCCTTAAAAAAGGCTTCCAGGCCTTTATCCAGCGAGACCTTAAAGATCGGCACATCCTCCCCCAGGACAGTTAGGGATCTGTTGAGGCAAGAAATAGCTGCATCTGGCACTGCCTATTTTTTTGAGGAAGGCTTCCTTGAGGGAATATTTCTGTGCAAGTGTTTTGGAGGGGCAATACTTTCTCAGGATGGTGTCAATCCACACCATCATGGTACCTCTTCCACTAGAGAGTGCATAGGAAAGGTCCTAGTGACCTTCTATTTCTTAGGGGACCCCAAACTAGTGACCTATGGGTAATCCTGCACAGGTGAAGCAATGGCTAGACATTTTACTTCATCAACTAGTACCAAAATTATGTCACATCATTTTGGGCAAGGTTGCAGTACATGAATCCTTCTAAGAGGAAACTTCTGAGTGTCAGGAGATATGCACCTCTATTACCAGACCCTCCTCAATGTCTATAAAGTGGTAGCCATGACCAAGTCTGAAACCATTTTGAAAGGGGAACAATAAGGGGGAATATGCATTCACCATGTGCAGCCTAATGCCTCAAACACAGCAAATAATTGTCCCCCAAAAAATAATTAATTGAGCCTACAAAATCTTCCTTACTAAAAAGGCAGGAAGAATGGGATACCCCTGATGGAGCGACAGACACATTAAAAAAGAGCTACAAGCTAAATGGTGGGCTAACAATTTGTAGCAGAGTACCCGGAGAAAACCTTAGGTACCCTGCCACGCCCTTTAACAGTTCTATTTCTGGCTATCCCTTGTCCCCCTGGTGCTTTGCTTTTGAAGTCTGACATGGTGAGGGGCCCCAACGAGTACTTACAATACTGGCACCAAAGGGTTAAAGAGGGCCCTCCTTGCTGGTCTCCATTGTCCCTAGCAATGCAGTCAATTTTATTGCTACACATGGTATCAGATGCTGACAAGGTCAGTGTGCTCCCTCCATGTGGCAAAGATGGCAGCTACTGCTCCAGATTCCCCTGCTGCTGTAGCTGGATTACCAAAATCCGCTGTACCAGCCTAAATGCATTTACAGGGCAGCCTGGTGTACAATGATGGCCACTGGTGGCATACTGAGCATGCAATGTTGGCATGACCCCCAAGCCTGTCCCATAGCTGTCCATGGCAGTGCCTGCGCACTGCCAGGATTCCTGGGCTATGTGGGCAGGAAAAGCCACATTATGCATAAAACAGAGTCTGCAGTGGGGGTGGGGAGTCAAACTGAAGCTGTTTCACACACAAATTTTGTGTGTGTGGATAAACACTTTTTTTTTTTTTTTTACAGGGCCAGCATCCACAGAGACCAGGGCCTGGTATGGGCAGAGACTCACCCACCAGTAGCATCAGACACCCAACAAGGAAGGGGGGAATGTCCAATGATCATAGGCTTTGCTCAATTAGGACAAGCATAACCCCTCCTACAGGAGGGGACCTTCAGGGATGAGGGTCACACCAGAACAGATATGCCAGTGCCCTGCAGAGCACCCTGTGGCTACCCCAACTTGCGCCATGTGCCAAGGTGGGGGGACTAACGCAGGATCCAGTTCCTGAAGTGGCATTACAGGTCAGTCCCACATGTTCAGTCTGTGGTGTCTGGGTACGGTCCCCGAAGCTGCTGCCGTGCGGCAACCATCCAGAAGGTGCGAGGTTGCCGAGTGGCCAGACAGTCGGAAAATTTTTGATTGAAGAACAGAAAAAAAAGGTAACTAAAAAACTATCACACATGTCCTTCGGTAGAGAGGAGAGATCAATTACCTCAGGACATTAGCAAGGATTTTTAGGATTTTCTGGAGTGGGAGGGGTTATATAAGGGTCCTCACCACTCTGTCCAGTGTCCAATCACCTGATGATACCTGCATAGTACCCAGTCATATATGAATTGCTTGTTTCCTGTATGGCAAGATCAAGAAATTGGCATTTAACATCATAGGACACTAGCAAAGAACATGACAGATTTAATGGGTGGAGGCGAGGTCATAAGGGGGGAGCTAGCTTAACGTTTTTTGTTTTGGCAGTAAAACTGTAGGTAGCAGTAAATCCCACACAATTGTATTCTGCAATTCTGTGTCCCTCAAAATATGATAAAGAAAAAAAAGTTTTAGCTTTAGAATCACTTTAGGACCCAGCTAGAATTTTAAAGACCTGCTGTAACCTTACACTCTCCCTTTTTGATCATTATGCACAAATAAACTGACTGTGTACAGATTTCACCTCTCTGGAGCCTGAAATATCTATCATGCATCTCCTGCTCTCTGGAAATCACTTCCTGGCTCAATCAGGGAGGCATCATTCCTAAAGTATTTAAATGCAGGTTAAAAAAATATTGCCTGTTCATATTACACATGAGGACAAGTAAGTATATTCTTCCCTCAGCAGAGAGCTCAAATATAAAACAACTGTTATTAACATTTAGCCTACAGTATATATGGACTGTGCTCTGGGTCCTATGGGAGAAAAACTCATTATAAAGGTTTACTGTTGATGTTTTCTTAGAGCACAGCAATCCAGATCTCTCATCCTATGTGAAACTGCCTCTGCTCACTGTATGCATGCCAAAGGGTCCAACCATTCAATAGGCACTGGATACAGATGCAGACCTGTGTAAGAAATCTTAACTCTGCAAAAAAAGGGACCTGTCTTTGGAAGCAATTCTAATGAACAGCGACTGCAGTGTCAGCACCCACAGACTCTGCAGCCTGTACTTACTGTAACACTGCACAGCATGAAGCAAAGTTGATGCCTCTGTGACTGCATGTATGCATTGAGCCATCTGGCAGGATAAACCCTATTCTGAGA
>NW_017306545.1:850465-860758 GCF_000935625.1 Nanorana parkeri
AACATAATTAATATATAAAATACAGATTTCTCTGATGTCCACCTTTTTCAGTCTTTGGGTGTATAAAATGCTGCGTTCAGTGTACAGTTGTTTAGGGACCTAAATGTAGCAGTATTGTATGCTATCAGCCCACTCACACAGCTGCATTTTGGCTTATGGCATTTAACTGCGTAAACCAAGAGACAAATTTGCATCCATGGTTTGATTTTGTGATTTTTGTGAAGCAGGGTCCTACATTGGCCTTGGGACAGACAATCCAGTCAATCTAGAAGAGCTTGTGGTGTGTCTGATAGAAGTTTGGCGAGTTCAGAGTACCACGTTTGCCTAGGACAGATCAGATCTATGAGTATTATCAGAATAGCCACTATCAGGATCCCAAGGAGCACACAAGAAAAGGGTTTGACGGGAGGAAAGATGAAGATCAGGTTGTACTGATCCCACAGAGCTTTCAGAGCATCCACAACTACCACTAGCAGAGCTCTGCACCTGAAAACAAACTTGCTCAGCTTGTTGTTGAATCTGGAGGTCAGGAGGTGCACATCCACTATTCCGCTCCTGTGGCAGAGGTCCTGAAATATTTTACAGGGGTTGCTTTCTGAGAAAATCTGCTTGCCAATTATTCATGTCTGGAACGTAAATGGCAGACAAGGCTTGAATGTGCAGTTCTGCCTGAGACAGAATGTTTTCGCTTTCTCTTGCCACAACAAAGCTTCTGCTTCCTCCCTGATAATGGATATAAGCAGGGCTTGAAAAATTTGATGGTGTCTCACCAGTCAGTCAAAAATGTCAATGACTATAGCCTTGCAATTTATGTTAACATTTTTTGGGGGGACAGATAAAGCTTTCTTTTGGAGGTATATAATCACCGCTGGGGGGGCGGGGTGTTATTTTTTTTACTATATAATGAAAAAAGTACCGTAAATGTAAAAAAAAACAAAAAACAATGTTTCCCTACGTGTTATGTTATAAAACATTTATTCTTAACCATATTTTTTGTAAAACATAAAATTCGGGGTCACGGCGGGTAAATAGACACCAAACATGTCAAGCCTTAAAATTGCGTGCGCCCGCAAAAATCGCCCATAGGTGACGATTAAAACGCTTTTACTGCTCATCAGTTTAGTGTTATCAGTGATTAATGGCTCTAAAATTATTGCTCTCACTCCGACGTTTGTGGCGATATTTAACATGTGGGGCACAATAGGCGCAATCGTAGTTTTCGCACGTAGGTGCGTGTGCATGTGGGGGGCGGGGACTTAAAAAAATGTTTTATTTTTTAACTTTTTTAGGCTTCTTTAATTTTATTACTTTTTTTTTTAACATAACTTTATTGCTATCACATGGGGGGCTAGGAAGCTCCCTATGTAATAGCCAATTTACATGACAGGTCCTATTCATGGAGACATCAGGGGTCTCCAAGACCCCTGTCACCTAGGGACCCTCAGAGAAGCTGATGAAGCAGAGATCGGCTTCATCGGCTTCTGTAGCTGGAGAGTGACATTGACTGCAGGAAGTGATGCAGGGATGGAGAGAATGGGTATGATGGTGGAATGGAGTGCAGGTCGGGTATGATGGTGGGATGGGGTGCAGAGGACGGGTATGATGGTGGAATGGGGTGCAGAGGATGGAGAGGACGGGTATGATGGTGGAATGGGGTGCAAATGATGGGTATGATGGTGGAATGGGGTGCAAATGATGGGTATGATGGTGGAATGGGGTGCAGAGGATGGGTATGATGGTGGAATGGGGTGCAGGGATGGAGAGGACGGGTATGATGGTGGAATAGGGTGCAGAGGACGGGTATGATGGTGGAATGGGGTGCAGAGGACGGGTATGATGGTGGATTGGGGTGCACGGTGTCGGGTCCCCAGGTTTCAGGCCCTGGGGTGCTCGGGGCACTTACTTGTCTGAACACTCCCTCCATGTCTTTGATCTGCTGAACTCCTTGAAACTTGGTGTAGGGATAGGAGACCCTCATGCTGGGCTGCTCCCTCTCCCTGTCCTCCGGGTCCCCCATCCGCCGGTTCAGCCTGGATGCCAGCTCGTCCCCAGCCATCGTCTCCGTCAACTGGCTGACACCTGTCATGCTCACATCCCCGGAATCCGTCATGTGAACGCACTGGCCGGGCTAGATGTAAGGCGCGCCGGGATTGGAGGAGAGTGGGGGCTGGATCGCGGCGTGTACGGTGGGCGTGGCTCGTGTGTGGAGCGGCGAACAACAATTTAATAGATAGCCGACTAATCGACGAAAACCTTTTCCATCGTGTATTTTAATAAATCGAATAGACTAAATCGAATAGTTGTTGCAGCTCTAGTTTACATGATGGGTGCCAGTCCAGTTTGTCTCCAATATACCAGAATATGGTATATAGTATGAAATAATGCAGTTCCTTTATTAATTCAAAATTGGCATAACAGAATACATCAAGAAGGACTTCCCTTACATGTTAAGAGCGCACAGGCTCTGTCTACATCATACAATAATGTCCGCACATGTGCATACACCCTGATGTATTCTGATAGGCCCATTTTGTATGAATAAAGAAGTCACATGTTTGTCATCCATTTATTGGAAGGGGTTATACTTGCCTGGCCAACAGCTTTTTTTGTTTTGTTTGCCAGAGTCAAAATCCTCCTGAGGCAGCAATATAACTCAATTGTCCATGAATCTACATCTGATCCTGTGTCCCTTAATGCACAGTAAGACTTTTTAAAGTTACAATAATAATTCAATTTTTAAAACACAGTTAAATCATTACTTGCCTGTTTTTTAATCACATATTCATCTCCTCCTTCAGTCTTCATCCGTTCTACCTTTTCTTCTTGTTGTTTGGCTTCTTTTTCATACATACATTTTTCTTTAGACAATCTGTAAATGATATTAAAGCAGTTAATACACCTGGTCCTCCCACACAACCGCATCACCCACTCACAGATCCTTTGACAGGATCTGTGAAAGGAGAAACTACAAGTCCCATAGTGCAGCAGAAGGACTTGTACGTGTTGACATCACCACATTTGTAATCCCTTTAATTCTTCCTCCCTTGTATGGACATGAATGGGAGGAAAAATCTGCAAGAGCCAGAGCACTGCACCCTTGATCCACTAATTGCATTTGCAATGTCTTATTAACTGCAATGCAAACAAATAATTAATGCATATATTTTCTTCCAAATACCCCCTGGCACATTTTGTCATTCTGCCAGAAGAACCATTGGAGAAGTACTTCCTTTGACAAGGTGACAATACTCTTCCTTCTGCAGTGAAATCACTGCAGTGTTGTCATCCTTTATGCTGTGATCTAGAAATGCCGCCACAGTTAATAGCCATGCATAGCTCAGTCCACAGACCCTTTAGACTTACAGCATAGGAGCCAAGGTAAAAGCTTGCACCCCTTCCAGTACTGTCTAGCACTCTGCTGGAGAAATTCAGCTTCACAGCGGCATTCCCATTATAAAAAGAAGTAATTTACATTTTTTTTAAGACCTTTAACTTGCATTGGAAAATAGCGGTTTACCACTCGGAGGAAAAAAAACTAGAAGGTTTAGATGGACTTTAAACTACTTGTAACTGTTACAACTACAGAGAGGAAAGTTGGATAAAATGAGTATTTTCATCAACTCTGACTATCCAGCCCACTGGCTCAAGCAAAAGCACCCAACCTGAGCTGAAACTCTCTTCTTTCTCACAAGGTCAACATCAAATGAACATGATGTCTGAATGCACCAAACTGGAGCTGACAAGGCTTCATTGTTATTATCACGTCTCTACTCCAAAATAAAACAAATAAGAACAAAAATAAATACAAAACCAGACGATTCCTGCTTATAAGATCCTGAAGAAATGACTACTGGCAGACAGAATGACCTGACACAACTGGAAGACCATTTGAGAAGAAATTATTTTACGCCCTGTTAAATCAGTCAAGTTTCTTCCATTAGGAGTTCGATCACTGGCAATGGAAGTTTATGCCTCCTCAAATCTGAGAAAGACATTCAGGAGATGGTGAAGAGAATTCACAATGATGGACTGACACTTAACTGTCTAAAGACTTTATGGGCCTCCGTCATGTAGCCGGAAAGAAAAAAAAGCCCAGCGAAAATACAAAAATAATACACTACTCAAATCAGCATGTCCAATGTATGTTGTGTGTTTTGTTGTATTTATACAATTTTATGAATTTACATGTTTGGAAAAATATCAAGAAATGCATGATATTATTTATACATGTTTATTGTGTCTACAATTAAAGTGGAAATTCAGTACAAAATACATTGAGATAAAAAAAAAATAAAAAAATATATAGAATATTGAAAGAAAAAATAATGGATAAAAAAAAAACCAGCCTTAGCTGCAATAGTCACTTTTACTGCAGAGCCTTTATAATTTTCTCTCACAGTCTGGTGTTTCTTAATAACATTTTGTTCTTTCAGCACATGATGTTTTGGGCTCCTTGTGCTGCTTTTGCCTCTCCTACTCTGAGCTCTGCTATACGGGGGTTGATAATAAATCAGTGTCAAACACTGCTTGCATAAAAAGGGGGTATTTTTTACTTGCCTGCAAAATTATTTTCTTGGAGAAAAGTACAGGACACTCTCGGATTCACAGACAACCAAGCTATAAATGCACACCTTATACCTTCAGGAAACTGGACACTGGCAAAACTGATCAGAGATCTCATATTTCCTCCCACTCCCAACAATCCTCAGGCATCACTAAAATGTAGATTATAACATGGGTACAAAAAAAAAACCCAGAAAAAAGGGCCTCAGTCATGGAGGGGTTAAATCATACACTGCAGGATACAGGCAGATTCATAAACAATTGGGACGTTCAAAACAAATACAACTGAGGAATGTGCAACATGGCAAATGAACGCAACAGGCCAACACAACAGTCCTAACTCACAGAGCAGCCTGAAGCACCTTCCGCCCAAAGCTGACATCAGAGAAGGCCTATGCGTTCACCTGGTAGAACCTGGCAAACGTGTGAACCAAAGACCAGGTGGCAGTCTTTTAGAAACAAATGCCTGGTGCTGGCCCGATAAGTACTAAACTGAGCTAGTTGGGTGTGCCCTGACAGGGAAGGGTGGAACTCCCCTTCAATATGTGGGCTTGAAAAATGACCTGTCTGATCCATCAGGCAATGGTAGATCAAGAAGGGAGGCCCCTTTTTATTGCTCTACCTAAAAGGAGAGAGCATTTAGGAAGGACAAAGGCAATTTGTTTGCCGAAAGGAATCTGTAGTCTAAAGATAAACTCACTGCTCGCACCACATCCAAACAATGGAGCAAGACAATGAAGGATGGACAATATACTAATTAAGGTGGAAGGAAGAGACACCCTTGGGTAGAAAGGAGGTGTTAGGCTTCAGGACAACCATATCCTTGTAACACTACAAATGGCTCTTTACAGGAGAAGGCAGCTAACTTGGAACCCCCCCCCCCAGCAGAAGTAATAGCCACAGTGAAGGAAACCTTGTGAGAAAGAACAGCCATAGAAATCTCCAGAATGAGTTCAAAAGTAGGCCTCTGAAGGGTCAGCAGAATAAGGCTGAGATCCCGTGGTGGCACCAGGGAGTGTCTGGGGGGAGTTCCTTGAGCGAATTTCTGCACGAAGGTCTTCACTAGGGATTGGGAGGTAAGATAATTCTGAAAGAACATAGCCAAAGCCCAAATTTGACCCTTGATAGTACTCAAGGACAAACGCTGATCCAGACCTGACTAGAGAAAGGCCAAGACATGCCAAGACATGTCCCACAGAGCATTAACAGAGCGGAAACTTCCTCTTTTCACACCAAGCAAAGTAAGTCTTCCAAGTTGACTTCCTAGCGTTCAGGAAGCTCAGTAGATAGTCCTAACCCTTGACCTCAGGGAGAGGAAACTTAAAACAAGATAAAGAGATACATTTTATTTATGGTGATCAACAATCCATGTATAAAAAGAGAGAGATTAGGCAGGAATTAGAAAAACAATAGCCGAGTCTGCTCAACCACCACCAAAAGGTATTAAAGGGATATGATAGTAAATAGAAAGCCTGCCTTGAATAACACAATCCTGCGGGTTATACCTGAAGGGTAAAGTGTTTGCTGAAAAGGGAGGCAATCCTAAAGACAATAGTAAATCAGCACCTTAACTAATGCAACTGAATACCGTTAAGGAACAAAAACACAAAAAAATCTTAGAAATTCTTCAAACAGGTTCCTTAAGGGAATACTTCCTCTTGAGAGAGACTCAGCAGGGTAATAACAAGACATGCCTGGTGAGCATAGCAAGTTCAAGGTGTGAATTTCTTGGAAAGAAAGATTAAAAAGAAAATTCCAGACTCTATGATATGAATAAAAGTGTGGATATGAAGGGCACACTGACTAGCAAGGTGAGTCCTTAAACCTTCACAGAAGAACTGGCAGCTAGATATGTTGGATGTGTTTAGATGTCCGTCCTGCCTGGCTGCTAGACTGGTCCCCGGAGCCACTTCACCCCTGGGCTCGAGCGGTTAGATCAGAAAATGACTAAGGAGAATCTCTCAAGGACACTAAAATATCCAATTTGGAAAATCATACTTGAGGATGCTTCTGAACAGGAGAGTCTAGCAAAACGGAGAGAAAGAGAGAGACTTAAGTAACCTGGCCAAGACCTTAAAGAACTCCAGGCATATATTAAAAAATAAATTAACCCTTGCAGTGGGGCTACCTAATAGAAATAGTGGATGACACTGCATAACCAGGTGCATATTCAGGAAGTGAATAGCAGAAACCAATGTCTGATGACCATATAGGTCAAAATGTCTGTCAGAAGGACAGGAGCTGTACATAACGGTTGCTTACTAAAAAGTAGTTGAAGTATGTTAGGCCGTATCTCTTACGTTCAAACTCCTCAAGCAATAAATTATTCTGAGGCGACACTGGTTAAATATCTGGGTGGTTCTCACACCCTAGCTGTAGGCCCCAGTTAGGTCACTAAATGGTGTCTATGGTAACCAGAGCTCTAGATAAACTTCAACAGCATTGGGTTTACTGAAAGGACTCAATATTGTGTATGCACTATGTGAACTGTATAAGTAGTACTGAAATACAATGAATGTGTGGGGGCAGCTGTATTAAAACTACCGATATGTATAGTGAAGTGCTAAGAACGCTACAGGTATTTTGGCAAGTCCAGTAAAACTACCAAAATACCTGTAGTGTTCTCATCCTCATTTTCTATATACTGTATATTAATGACATTACAAGGACCCCTTGGGGCCCAGTGGCCTTTAGAGAGCTGCCTCCAATGTAACATTCTTAACTACCTTTAGATTTGGGTCCCGTACTCTACCAATACTTCTATGTTTGTATTTAGTTTACTGGAAGGCATACAGTGGGAGTCTGACAAACACAGTCATCACAGGTGAAGGGATCCCATTTCTTCAAACAACAATTTCTTATATACAATAATGTCTAGAAGGAAAACTCAAGTAGAACTTAAAATGTTTTTTTTAAAAATGTATTCCCTCAGAGATATGTACAGTAAATTCCGATTCCCCTTCATTGGGCATTCAAGCTACTGCCACTCTCAAGCAACCGGCAAAATACAAAACAAAAAACACGAGGACATTTTTTTTCCACGTGGCTTGATGCACACTAAAAAATTGCCGGTTGCTTAGTGCACACTAAAAAATTGTTAGCAACTACATTTATTTAGTTGCTAAGGAAATTCTTTGTTTACATCTTGCTGCCGGCCAGCGGTTAGATTTCTCGATTGGCAGCAGAATGTAAACAATGGGGAGCAATAGCCAGCCTGCTATTGGCTATTTAAAATGGCAATAGCAGCCTGGCTTTTGCACCCGCCCACTGAGCTGACTTGAGAGAGGACTTGAGAGAGGACTTTCTCAGGTCCACTCCTCTGCCTAGTGGGTGGGGTTTCAATAGCCAGCCTGCTATTGGCTGTTGCAATCTGAAATAGCCAATAGCAGTCTGGCTATTGCTCCTGGCTGCTTACATTCACCTGTAGGCACCGAAAGCTAGCCGGCAGGTGAAAGGGGTCGGTAAAGGGGATTGTTTAAGAGTTACTATTAAGTGTCATGCTACCAAAAACTACAGTTATTCAGCGCCTACCGATCCCTGTGGGTGCCGGATAACTAGGGTTTAGAGCTGCAGCTAACGATTATTTTCAAAATCGATTAGTTAGCCGATTATTAATTTACTGTATTTAGAGTTTCAGGACAATCAATGAACATACCTTGGTGAATATTTTACATGTACAATAACGCACAGCCATCAGATCTAGCAAGCATCCAAAGTTATAAAGAAATAAAAACGTTTGCAATACATTCAGATAACTGGGCCATAGTTAGTTTTTGGAAGACACTCAAAATGTAATGAACTAAATCAACAGAAAACCATGATGTTTGGAGAGATCTATGGAAAACCATACAGTTCTTGAATCCCTCCAGCAGATTATGTTGTACAGCCTTTCTATCTGTTGCACCGCTTCAGAAGAGTCAGGTAACGGAGCACATAGATAAGTTAAACTATCCATAAAAAAAATTGACATGTCTGTGGCCTAGCTTTACATTATTAGAACTAATCATTATATTAAATGCCTAATAAGGTACTAGGTCATGTTACACTGCATACCACAGGTCTGCCATTGGCAAACATGGCACTTCATCCATTATGGATCTAAGCTGAACCTGTGGCTGGAAAGCACTGCATTTTTCGGTATATATATTTTTATGTGATATGACAGTAGAACAATATAGCACAATTTCTGCAGGAAAAGACAGAAGAGTAGAATGATAATAACAGCTCAGTCTCCTGTATTACTACAAAGAGATTGCTTGCTGCAATCACAACCTTATATTTAGCATCTGTCATATCTAAAGGCAATCGCGGTTCATTGTAGCTGCTGGGAACCTTTTTCTCAGAAGGATCTGGATACTCAATTCTCTTATTTCCAGCAAATGGAGAGTAGAATCCATTAGCCTATCACTTTGTCTTATGTGTCAGAGCATTTTCCATAAGAATCAAAACACTAGCAACGTAAGAAGCCTATAAG
Source organism: Nanorana parkeri (assembly GCF_000935625.1). Lineage (NCBI taxonomy): Eukaryota > Metazoa > Chordata > Amphibia > Anura > Dicroglossidae > Nanorana > Nanorana parkeri. Next base: position 859,503 of record NW_017306545.1, read on the forward strand.
AAAGGCCCATTCTCTATAACAGAAGGGAATAAATGAATAGAGTGCTCCACTCAAAACATGACATGGTCTTTAGTAATAAGGAGATCTGTAATCAGCAGCGAGAAAAAGCACAAAATAGCAAATACAACATCAACATCACAAGACAGCATCAACCGTAATTGGCAGAAATATTTTATATCAGCAGTGCAGCATGTAAAAAAACATGTATGGAAGGGAAGTCGAAATTCCACAATGTCCCTACTTCAAAGTTGTGGTCACAGAGAGAAATGTACATTGTTTATGTTTAAGCTGTTGAAGAACAAAATATATAAAGTGCAAATGGCATTAATTGGCATGCATGAACCAACTTAAGTACCCACAATACAGAATATTTAAACTGTGCCTTTAAATGTGTAAACAAAGATGGTAATATATTTCCTTTTTTTTAAATTCGCTCAGTCCCGCCCCCATTCAATTTATCATTTTATTGCATTAGAGTAATTTGGCTTAACAAGGCAAATGAAAAGAAACTTATGTCAAGATAAATATGCATGGCTGATGACCGTTCCCTGGCTGTCATGCTGGCCCAGTGGTTTCAAAACCTTCTAATTAAAGCATAACCCAACCCAAATGCAATATATTGCATCTAATCAGTTCTTATGGTGGCAGCATAATTTATTTTTTTTAACCCCTTTATTGCGCTTGGCAATCCTGTGAATAACAATTCCTGTCCCTGGGTACCTCTGCTCACTGCTTCATTGTATCTATAGAGGTAACCATAGTTGCCTCCTAGGCTGGACTGCCGATGTTTATCTTCATTACATGGGAATGATGGGATTAGCTGGTTAAAAAGTAAAGAAGATTGCTTTTGCTCACGGGCAAGGCCCTACTAACCCTATTGTACTGAATTTGTACTGTAACTGTACTGTCTCCTCCATTTTTGAAAGCCCTGTGCAAACAGTTGGCGCTATATGAATAATGAATAATAATGTTCCAAACTTGCTGAAAATTTTCTTAGCCTGAAAAATTAAAATTATAGCAGCCACCTCATCAAAGAACTAGTACCGTATATACTCGAGGATAAGCCGAGATTTTCAGCCCATTTTTTTGGGTGAAAAGTGCCCCCCTCGGCTTATACTCGAGTCAGCGCCAGGTGTCATCTTACTTACCTCGCCGAGCGTCGCGTCACTGCTGCTCCGGTGTGCGGCGCTCCGAGCGGGGTCATCTGGCAGTCTCCGGGTCCTAATTTAGGTGGCCGGAGACTGCCAGATGACCCC
>NW_017306545.1:860777-879285 GCF_000935625.1 Nanorana parkeri
CTATATGTACATGTACTATATACTACATATAGAATGCACTGAACAATAGATTTACAATTATCCTCTGCTAATATGAATGGGTTAAATGATCCGTAGTACATGATATGTAGCCCTGTACCCCCTTTTCCACTTACAGAGCTAGGTTATTTTTCTTTTAAATAAATATTAATGTAATTTTATTGGTATCTACCAGTAGCTGCCTCATTTCCCACCCTCGGCTTATATTCGGGTCAATACTTTTTCCCAGTTTTTTTTGGTAAAATTAGGTACCTCGGCTTATATTCGGGACGGCTTATACTCGAGTATATACGGTAAACTGCATCATATTACATTGTTGTTCTTAGGTATTGCTACCCTTTAACTCAGCAACAAGTAAGCAGCCTTCTCAGAATAAGTCCAGTTGAATGGACTAACTACTACTAGCTTTACCATGACCTGCATAAATGAGAACCTACACAGACAAGTAAGCAGGCAGGAGTTCCAATTATCTGACTATATGCTTGTTCTACGTCAGTGGCTTGGAAAGTATAAAGACCCAAGACAGCCAGAAAGCTAGCAATTTCAGAGGATTTGCATGCAATAAGAGATCCGATGCTCCACTGCAGATACACTCTTGCCCACACAGTACCAGCTCCCAGGTTGTTTTACTTGGATCTGTAACAAGTGACAGGTTGTCTGTCATGCACCGGATTCAATTATTAAACTTTGAAAGGGGGCTTTGATCCTGTAGTGCAGCTACCTTCTTTACTTATGCAGTTGTAGGAGGAATTCACCAAAAGGCAGTTTAGTTTTGGATAGAAGTGTTAAAACTTCTTTCATGTTTTTATTGCGGTCTGTGTCACCGACAGGTAGCTAGTAGAATATACAGAGACACCGACACTCCAATAGTGAATCAAATACGTCTGTTTATTGATGTATGAGTAGCATAGTGTGATACACTTAATGCGACGTTTTGAGGTCACACAGGATCCCCTCCATCAGGGAGAACAAGTGATTTTTCATCACCTGTTCTGCCTGATGAAGGGTATCCTGTGTGACCCAGAAACGTTGCATTAAGTGTATCACACTATGCTACTCATACGTCAATAAACAGTCGTATTTGATTCACTACTGGAGTGCCGGTGTCTCTGTATATTCTAATAGTTATTCACCACAGTTGCCAGCCGTTGACTACGGCAGCACCCACCCTTATCGTTTTGGAACAGTGTTTTTTGAGTGCGATGGGTTAATGGGTTTTACCCCGACAGGTAGCTCCGCCCCCTCAGATAGTCCTGGTGGCCATTGTCTCCGGTACAGAAAGTGATGAGAGAAACAAAATTTGTGTTGCCACAGAAACAAGAGGTGAGGGGAAATCATGTTCTGGTGATAACTGTCTTTAATGGGGATTTCCCATTGCTTTGGAGAGATTTTCTATTACTTCCTGTTTTTCTGGAACAAGAAGTGAAGGAAAATCTCTCAGATGGGAGAGAAAGAAAAAAAACCCACCCAGGAGCAAAGATGGAATCATTGTTCTGGTATTTACATTGCCTTAATATACTATAATTTTGTATATTTTTCATTTACCTTTCTCATGTAGTGAAAAGCAGCTTTCATTACACTCTGTGACCTCATTACGAGGCCTATACATCTTTTGCAGGGGTAGCTGCAGTTCCTGTTTCCGTAAGGATGTCCCCAGAACTACATCTCCCAAAATCCCTTTCTCTACATACACTGTATGAGAAGGCTCTTGGGAGTCAAAAGGAGAAGCACTGTTTTGTTGGGAAATAAATCAATCCAAAACATGGACAGGAATAGAGAGGGTATAGGCATAGTCGTGTAGTCCAGCAGGCAGGGCTGAAAACAGCAAATTAACTGCATTGCCATTCCAAACAAGAAGTTTGGAACACAATTCATTTCTGGCAGATCAGATGAAGGAATAAAACATGGTGAAATGTGTGAGTAATGCAAAGATGCCCTGAATGTTTATTTTTTATTTTTATTTTAACATGCACTTAATACGGTCATCCAAGTGCACTATACTATAGGAAGTCTCAAACAGGAGCTCACTTTGGGATAGAAGGAAACACCTTGAAAAAAAAGTAAACAGCATAAAAGGAAGAGGATACATTCCTCATTCCTTCATTAAAAACCATCAAACAGACCAAAAACTACAACTCAAAATTGAAAAACCTAATCAAACAATTCTGCTGCATTAAGTAATTCTGATCCTTGCACTCGATGCATTGCATAACAAAGCAGCAAGCATTAATGATTCCACCTGCACACAGAATAATTTAATAACCAAGCTACAAAAAAAACAGCAGTGTAAAACACTTTTTATTTTTGAACCAACAATATAAAAATCAACTATTTGTAATCCAGCTGCGTGCCTATTAGCTGTGAACCATAGCAGCTCGGCTCATTCCACTAATCTTCCGTCTTAACTCCATTTGCTTTTTCTTTTTTTGCCGCTGCTCCTTTACAAAATACAACACTGCCCTTCTAAGATTAATTGATCATCAATTTAATCCTAATTTGGACCAAGTCAGGTGGTAAATGGACCATTTTTGCTTGATTGTTAGTGAAATGTGTGCAAGCACATTGATAAATTTTGATTATTTATCAATTACCACCAAATGAACTAAATCTATTGCATAAATTCTACCCTGATTGCTATAATAGAGTTTGAAAATATTGCTATTGATAATGATTTTCGCTAATAGTCTTTTTCCGGCTGCAGTTCCCGGCTTGTCGGCAAGACAACAAAGAATTCATTTTTCACAACATCAGCGGCGTATGCTTGAGCAATCCTTCATTAATCAGTTACATTATGGGGCTGCTCCTCCGTAATGTGTGTTTCTTTGCTCAGAAAGCCTAAAACACTTTGTCATATTTTATGTCAATTACCAGTAATTTTAATATCCTTCCATCAAGGCATCTTATAATAGTTAACATATGCTACAGTAAGTGTCTTAAGACTCCTTGAGATGAGTTATACGGCAGCCTTGGTTTGCGAGTCACAATGCCACTGCGTGAATGCAAATAAAAAAAGGGGGGGAAAAAAAGAAAAAAAAAAAAAGACAGCCTAATGAGAAAAATGTCCCTTGATCTTAATTTCTGACTGCACAGGCTAAGTCACTTAGAGTCAGGGTGGAGCTGAGATGCTCTTAAACGAATCTGCCAGTGTGTTTTCCCAAAGTTAATGGAAAAGCCGCTCTCTGGAAAATGGAAAAAAGAATTAGACCCGACACACATTCAGCAACCCTAATACTGTATTTTTGAGGCATGTAGCCGGTGCCAGTTCAAATGACAAAACCAAATTACTGTTGTCATTTTATTAAGGGTATCCGCTGTGCAAGGAGCTAACTCAAATGTGCAAAACTGTATAAAAGCCATGCACAGTGTTTTTAACTTCCAGAGAGGAGGAAAAGCCTGGGGTATGATGCTTCATTTTCCTTTAGTCTCTGACTGCAGGTCTTGCCCAAGGTCACAGTTTGGTAAATGTGCACCCGGTACTGTTGCAGAATTATAAATGATACAGAATGGAGGCCACTGTTCACTGAATTTCTATTTCGGTAACAGAATATGCTGCCACTGACTCAAACAGATTTCTTTATTACAGGAGAGAAATTAATCATAATCTGGCTTTTCAGGTTTGAATAGGCAGGTAGTTAAGCTGTAAACGGATTGTGTAAAACCAAAAGATCAATGTGTAGCATAGGAGTTAATGAAGATTCTCTCATTTTCATTAGATGAAATGACCTCATCTGAGGTCTTGGGAAAAATAATTTGATTGAAATATCTGGAGCTTTTGTAATATTCTATGTGCTAAACGGGTCTTCAAAAAGTTAAAGTTTTTTTCTCGTATTTTTAAATCCCAAAAATAATGTACATGAGAATTTACTAATTTATACAATGTAAACTCATTATACAGAACTTTTTAAGAGAGCCCTACCCTGCACTTATAACAAAATAACCTCAAGAATAGTTTCCTATTTTCACTTACATTGTTACACTGTACATCAGAAACGCAAGTGCATAGCCTGATTGGTTGCTACTAGCAATACAGGGGCTAATGCATAAAACATGTGCATCAATAAGAACATTTCTTGTTGTTAATAACAGTCAGAAACTTCATTTTCAACTCTCCTTTGTAGAAATGACATTTAGAAAAGTTGACTGAATGCTATGTGCCACAAGCTACACAGTTCATATGAGTCCTTGGTAGATTAGCTTAGATTTAATTGGAACATTAGGTCATGGATGTACAAAAAATAGTACATGAAGTCACAGAATTAAAACACAGTTTTGCAAATTATTTACAAAAATACAAAAGTGCATAAGTATTCACCCTTCTTTTGCTGTGAAATCTTTATACAAGCTCTGATATCAGCCATCTAACCAACTGCCTTCATAGGTCACCTAGTCCACCTGTGGGCACAAAAAAAAAAACACAACCCTTTCTGCAATGCCTTATAAAAAATTACATAAAACAAAATAGCATAATGAACACCAAAGAGCTGTACAAAAAAACTTTTATCTAGAAAAATCTGGACTGGGCTATTAAAAAGTATCCCAAAACACAAAAAGAATATGTACCACGGTAAGGAAGATATTACATAAGAAAACCAAGAAGCCAATGGAAGCTGTGGGTAGGCGCAAACGGACAAACGGCAACTATTACTTGGACACTTCACAAAGCTTGGTTCACTTTTGGCAACATGGGCTACAAAAGGTGCAAATGTACTTCCATAAAAAGGTCACTGGTTTTTCACTGTAGCAGTCAGGTTTTCTGGTAACTGTTCCTTGGAATCTTCCAGGGCAGCAAACTGAACAATGATTGGTTCCTCCCTCTATAGGAAACACAATGAGAACAGTGAAAAACCTCTCTCACCTCGTGTCCCTCAGTTGCAATTAGAGTTGACTACCTCAACAAGTGCACAAGCGGGGGAAAATAATCTAAATCAAAAACCAAAGTAAGAAGTAGGCTTGCTGTCCTGAAAGATTCCTAGAAACAGTTATCGGAAAGTGTAACTAGGAATTTCCCCAATCATCTTCCAGGATAGCAACCTGAGAAGAGAAACAAGTAAAATTCAAAACTACCTCAGGGTGGGACCACTGCTTGTAGAACTTTTCTGGCAAATACCAGGTGTGCAAGTACCTCCACTTTTATAGTGCCCGACAAAGGTAATTTGATGAGACCAAGCTATGGCTCTGGATTTGGTTTTAATAAAAGGGCCATTTCCTGTGCCTTTGGGATTTATTATTCTGCTTAGAAGGTTCTGGGGGCTATAAAAATACTTTGTTCCCCACCCCTTTTTTCCTTTCTGGAAACTTTTCAGTCTCCAAACCAGGGCCAAAAAGGAAGTTACCTTCAAAGTGAACTTTGACTCAGAGGAAAAGGTCTCCATGCCATGATTTAAGCCATTTGGATCTTCTGGCGGAATTTATAAAAAACAGCAGATTTGGCAAAAGCCTAAACAGGAAGAGCCAATGCATCAGTAAAAAAAATTCTAGGAATCCTAGATCTGCTGAACTGGCACACCCTGGGACCAATGTTGCGATACATGTTCCAGACAGAAATCAACATTTCTTAAAACGCCAGTAGCTGCTAAACCAGTACCCATGGCAGAAAAGTTGGCATTGCAGTGTTTCTTTAAGATTGCTTTGCGAGCCATTTTTCCTTAATGTTACTTAAATCCTTAAAAAGAAAGCACCCAAGTTAGATGTCTAGGATAAGACAGCATTAAGCTTCAGGATCTTATAAAAACTTCTCTTTCTGGTTAAAGGAAACCCTTCCATGAGCTTATATATCAATTATATTTTGCTCTTTCCACTCCTTAAAGTGTATTTCCAGTAGATGTTATCCCAATTTGGCTGCAAAAGTTAAAATACAGACTGGTGAAAAGAAAGGGCCCTACCTTATGGCTCTTGCAAGCATCTGTACGTCCTGTCTTTAACCCCTTCATGACTGAGGCCCTTTTTTCAATTTTTGCACCCATGTTATATTCCACATTTTAGGCCTGAAAATGACGTAAAACCCCCCAACATTATATATTTTCTGAATGCCAAGACCCTATAGAATAAAATGGTGGTAGTTGAAAATTTTTATGTTGCGCAATATTAGCGCAACTCCTTATTAAACCCCAAAATTTAGTGACAAATTTAATTAAATGCCCCAAAACACAACAAATTAACCATTTTTTTAATGAAATATAAAAAGGCTCTGGAAATTGTTCTGTAGTGTAAAAAGCTTGCAACAAATCTATCCCCTCCGGCACAAATACATGTCTGGCTGAGCAAGTATCTTCCCCTGTCCCACAGCAACTCCTTTCTCTGCAAAAGCTGTACGAAGACGTACCCGAATCTGTATCCGCATCTTCGCCTTGCTGAGTGACCATGGCAGGCTACTGCGAGGGGCTGCCACATAAACTGATAGCCCAGCATTAAAAGGTAGACAGCAAATAATCAGCAGGTGCCATTTTATAGGACTGGAAGGTGGACACCATCTAAGCAGGCATAGTGGACATTTTTGGACACGTTTTTCATTGAAACAATTCTCAGATGTAGCCAGTTTCTGAATACACTTAAATCAGAAAGGCTTGGGATAAGATGACGACAATCTAACATTACAATTGCCACCGCATTTACTAGCCCACTGGCTGGAAGCCAGCCAAAAAGTAGAGCCTCCGAAAGCAAGACGCAAACAGTCAAACCATATAAAAAGGCTTAATCTACTCTAGGAATGAAAAGTGCAAGGAACACACAGAACCCCCAAAGTTAAGAATGCGCCATCAAGATCACCCTGCAAAGAAGGACTCATCATCCACAGTCTTTTCTTTGGATGCAGCCCTCTGCGCCAATTTCCTATCCACAAGAACCGCCATGTCAGGAGGGTAGTAGCGCCACCCCCACATTGTATGGCCTAAGTGAAAAGTCAACCAGGTGTGGCTGGAAATGTGTCATCCCAGGATGACAGAAGTGACATTGCTCCAAATCAAGGCTTTCAATTTGTGCCACTTCCACGGCCTCAAGAGCTGGGTTGTCCTCTTCTGCCAAACACAATGAAGGCTTCTTTAAAAAACCCCCAAAAAAGGGTTTTAGGAGGACAGGGCTTTACCAGCCAGTGTGTTTCAGGAGTCGACCATCCCCCCACAAATAAAGGTGCCAAGATCCTGGAAGGTGGTTAGAAGGGGAGTCCAAAGGCGAGCATTGCTCCAAGACAGTAGCAAACACAATCTAAAACGGAGAGGTCAGAGGAGTGGGAGGCATTTTATACTGTTTTTCTGTTCTCAGTGGCTCCTTGCTATGTAGCGATGATTACACTATTTGGTCCACATTGGTGACTATACTAGCTGTAAAATCAGAGTTTCTGTGGAGCAACGCAGACATATTTCAGACACTTTAATTTATTAGATTATGTATATAAGCCCTCTAAAGCCTTACTTTTTAAACACACACGCCCCTTACAAATGTGTAGAAATACTGCAACACTGGGAAGTAATAATAGAACATTAATATGTAAAGGCTTGTCCAATGCCTTAAATTAAGTCATATTACTGAACGTGACGCTTTTGAATGTTTGCTTTTCACCCACAAATTTGTTAATCCAGCAACAGAATCTGACAAATACACTAAGTATGAAATTTACCTGATGAACACATGCTGGTTTCCACCTCATAATCATATACTTCGAACAATACAAAAGATACTTGAATGCCCTTTTAACCCATAAATATTGTCCAGTTTATATCTAGCACATTCATCAAAGAGATACTAAATAGAATGTATCAAACAGTATTACACACCTAAGTTATCTTTTTTCTTTCTAATACATAAATGTTAAATTACTGCGGAGCACAAACCACCTGTAGAAATTTAAACTGGAAAACAAATGTTTTTCTTTTACCATTAGTCAATTGTGGCTTTGCAACTACATACTCCTTTGGTAACCAAGGTTCAGAAGTAGTTTCTAACACAAACGTTTTCAGGTAGCCAGTAGGCAGGAGAAGGGTTAGAGTTGATGATACTCACCATTGGAAGCAGTGATTGGTGATGGATTTACACTGCTGGACAACGTCACTGACACCGTCAACGTTACAACATTTTTAGTTACTGTTTTTATTGTACAGCAATTAAAAGGACTTTTTTAGTGTGGATTTGCTTTTTTTTATTTGGGGGAATGGGTAAGGGGTAATAATGCACCCCTGTACTCATTTTCAAGAGGTGTCAGAGGTCTGACACTTATAAAGGGGGGCTCCAGATTACCTTAAGATTATAAACTTATCCAAGTGTTGAAAAGAATGTGACCTGGTCCAGCTCAGGAAGATAGAAGGGCACTGGTTTGCCTGTTAGGAATTGCAAGTGGAACCCTACAACGTTTCTTCCCATTTTTTAATGCCACAATTACATTGTACTATTCCGTAACACTGCATGCAGCTTTAGGGCATCCGGCAAGCATTTCATTTAAATTATTTTTATATTTTTAATGTTGTCCTTTACCATGCATAAAAAGGCACTCCCAGCTAAATTCTGTTTTTAAAAATTAGTTTTTGCATTGGTGCATATCTCACATGGCAGTGCCCAGCTACATATGCCCTTGTTTCAACAATAGCTTGAAAAAGGCCAACAAATATAGCTAGCTGGGCCTCCTATACACTTCAGTGGGGTTTGGCTCTAGGTTTGAGGTTAACACACTTCCAGCTGGACTCACTGAACCCAGCTTGATCTGGACCCAAGGATATCTGCTCATCTCTAGTAGCCATTGGAGTTGCTAGAAGCAGCCTTGCTCAGCCAGGGTGCTATGAAATTTTGCAGTGTCATGTGTTTTCATAATGCAGACGGGTCAGCCGCCAACACCATGGAAACACATGATGCTAGCCAGGGCTGGCAGATGGAGGCAGAATATAATGGAAATCTGCCTCTATCTAGGTCTGCTCCGCTTCCTGCCCTCTACCATGCTGCCGCAGCCGTGTTCTGTGTAGCACTTAGTACCCACTTACTGCCAGAGGAAGACGAGAACCTCCGACCAGGCAAAAAGAGATGTGTACACAAATTATATGCATAAGTAATACAGGTACCTTTTTTTGCGATACACGACACGCGGCTGTTTTAGCCGCGATCGTGTTTGGAAGCACGGGCGGAATCGCGGCGGAAAACAGCGCAATCCACCCGGCGCAACTGGGGTGCCATTGTGCGACTGGTTCACACCTTGCCGACTCCTGACCACACGGCAATCCGTGTGGATCCTTGCACGATTGGCGCGCAGTGAGGTGTCGCCTAGCCTTATGATTATTTTCATAATTGATTAGTTGGCCGATTATTTTTTTGATTAATCGATTAGAAAATTAAATAAATACCATCCTTAATTTAAAATAAAATACACAAATGCAGTGTTACAAAGTTTAGTTCAGAATAAAACTGCATGCAGTTTTTTGCAATTGAACTGCACTAGAACGCACAGCATTGTGGTACCGTGCGTTCCAGTGCGGGAGATCACACTGTGGGTGGGAGGTGCGTTTGGGGTGCCATTGAAATGAATGGCACTGCAACGCACCTCCCGCAGCAGAATTTGTCAGGCCGAAACAGAAAATTACTTTTTGGCCACCTTTTATAAAAACATTTTTTTTAAATAATTGTATTGTAAGCACACGGCGCTTGAATGGCTTCAGCCAGGGAATAACAGCTGCCAGTGGAAATATTCTGTAGACAGCAGCTGAATGTACAGGTGAAACTCGAATAATTAGAATATCGTGCAAAAGTAATTGCAGTAAGTGCTGCAAAAGGGGCCCAAACCAAGTACTGAGTACATATGCATGCTTGTACTTTTCAGAGGTCCGATATTGTTCTATGTACAATCCTCGTTTTATTGATTGCATGTAATAATCTACTTTTTTGAGGTTGTGGATTTGGGGTTCTTGGGGTTTTCATGAGCTGTAAGCCATAATCATCACAATTATGACAAATCACGGCTTGAATTATCTTGCTTTGCATGTAATGAGTCTATCTCATATATTAGTTTCACCTTTTAAGTTGCATTAGTGAAATAAATGAACTTTGCACGATATTCTAATTATTCGAGTTTCACCTGTAAATACAGCAGGTAGTCAGCTGGTGCAATAGCCAGCCTGCTATTGGCCATTTCACATTGCATTAGCCAATAGCAGGCTGGCTATTGCACCTGCCCACTACTTGCTGTGCCCTCCTCCTAGCATGGAGAGAGCTAGGGGATCCAACCAACTATTCCATAATGAGAATAGTTGACAACTATTCTCATAATCGATTATTTGGTTGCAGCCCTAATATTAATGAACTATTTTCCTTACAAGATTTTTATTTTGTAGCATTTTAGGAGAAATTTAAAAAGAGGACTTATCTGCATAAACACTTAAAAAACAAATTTAACAACAACAAAAATAAACTAACCTATAACCATCAAGATGGCTTAACAGCTATGCGTTATTTTGGCACCCCAAAGCACAACTGTAGTAGCCTGCAATGCACCAGAGCTGCAATGCAGGTTCTTTTTTTTTTTTATCTGTTGCAGTGTGTAAGAAGCCCTTCCAAAATAAATGGGATGCATAGTTATATAGTTAGTCAGGTTGAAAAGAAGACACAAGTCCATCGAGTTCAACCTATGGAGATACGAAGTAAAAAAAAAAAATGAAGAAAAGCCTGAACAGAACACTATGCCCACAGCTACCCACTGTTGATCCAGAGGAAGGCAAAATAAAAACCCCTAGAAAACATGGTTCAATTTGCTCCAACGGGGGAAAAAAATTCCTTCCTGATCCCATAAGGCAATCGGATATTCCCTGAATCAACAATCTCTGATGCCTAATATACCTATAAGAACTCAATATCAAGTAATATTCTGTGAATTTAGGAATACATCCAGATGTTTTTTTTAAACTATTGACTGAACTAGCTAGAACTAGCTCCTGGGGGAGTCTATTCCACATTTTTACAGCTCTAACTGTGAAGAATCCTTTCCGTATGCAAAGGTTAAACCTCTTTTCCTCCAGACGCAAAGCGTGCCCCTTTGTCCTTTGCAGTGACCTTAACGTGAATAATTTGGCACCAAGCTCACTATACGGACCATTTATGTATTTATACATGGTGATCATGTCCCCCCTTAATCGCCTCTTTTGCAGAGAGAACAAATCCAGGTCAACTAATCTTTCCTCATAGCTGTGCTCCTCCATGCCTCTTATGAGTTTAGTCGCCCTTTGCTGCACTTTCTCCAGTTCCACAACATCCTTTTTGTGAACTGGTGCCCAGAACTGAACTGCATATTCCACATAAGGTGCCTTAACGTAATGCATGTGAATTCGCACACAGTAATGCACTGCAACAAACTGGAGAAGTGTGATGGGGCCCTTACAGTATCTATTAAAACCTGCCAGCAACTGTGTGCAAATCTGATCCTTTCCTTTTAACATTTGTGAATTTGAGGAAGTAAAATAGACAGGATGGGGGGTTGATTTTTAGTATAGGCCAACTTTAATTTGTCAACAACTGCCACCAATATTTCAATTACATTATATATCAATTTGGTAAAAGATGTAAATTTGTTAGTTCTGTAATTTTTTGTTTTAATACTTTACCCTTTAAGCACTATGAAATGCACACAGACTGGCACATTTAAATAATGGCTCCAACTTGATGAAATAATTGCGTCACCTAATCACTGTACCATGCCCTTACAACCGTGCCTATTTTCAGCATGTCTGGTCTAGTGCTTGTATTCCAATCCTTTAGCTGATGGATACTGAATTATTCTGTCTCTCTAAAGCCTTATTCCCTGTAATGAATCAAACTTCTTAACCAAGAATTGAATTTGTTGAGTAGGTTCCAGCTTGCTTATTCCCAATTTATTATCTAGCCATCTCTCTTTGAAACTAAAACAGTGATTGATAGATTTTGATTTCGAATCTGAGCTAATTTTTCAATGATCTATCCCCAGAGAAAGCAAAATGATGTCTTTACCAAAGTGGTAAAGAGGGAAAAAAAAAAAAACTGGATAAAAAGGATATACAACAATATGTTTGTAAGGATATTTTGATAAACATATGGAAGGAAAGCGGAACATAACAAGGGGATTTATGGAATTTGTAGTAAAAGAAGCTGTAATTATAACATATCCAAACATAAAATACCTACCAATTTATAGATTTTACTAAACCTTCTATGAGATGGTGGATTTTTGATGTAATGATGAGATTAAAGCAGTTAGTCTACTAAAAAAAGAATACGATAGCTTATTATTTTAGCATTCACACAGGAGTGATTTCTGAATTAACCACCCTACGTCCGTCAATTGTAACCAAACGGCCGAATTGTGGCTTCCTAGATGCGGGCATGTGGGAAAACTGCTTGAATTGTACACAGCCAGCGATCGCTGCCCGATTAGCATGTTTTATGCGTGTAGGTGTGCGCCCCTCCGCTGATCCCGAGCTCCACTGTCCCCCGTGCGATCTTCCTCTGATCTCCTCTCCCGTCTCTAAATGTGTGAGTGACGTAATATAAATTACTTCCTCATTCAGCTGCAATTCTCCGGGTACAGAAGAATCTTTGCTTCATCAGCTTCTTTGGGGGTCCCTAGGTGACATTAAGGGTCTCAAAGACCCCTAATGTCTCCATAAAGAGGACCTGCCTCTGCAAATTGGCTATCACAAAGGGGCTTCTTAGCCCCCTATGTAACATGCTATATGTATGCTATAAAAGTTAAGTGGAAAAAAAAAGTTTAAAAAAAATGGAGTTAAGGAAACAAAAAAAGTAAAATAACAAATAAACAAGTCCCCCGCCCACACATACACACGCAAACATTTGTCGGTGTGCCTACATGCAAAAATGACAATTGCGACGCACATGTTGCATATCACCATTAACGTCAAAGCATGAGCAATAAGTCTAGGGCCATCAATCACTGTTGACACTAAACGCTTTTTTTTTTAATGGCCAATTTTGGGTATGGTAATTTTTTGCGATTTTGCAGGCACGCAATTTTAAAGCTTGACATGTTTGGTATCTATTTACCCAACGTGACCCCATCTTTTATATTTTACCAACAATTAGGGTAATAATAAATGTTTTATAACATAGGGTAAGGTTTGTTTTTTTCAAAATTTTCGGTAGGGATGCACCGATATATCAGCCGGAAATGGCACTTTTGGCATAATGCGGAGACAGCGCTGTCACAGGAGGCTGGGCTTTCCACTCTACACCTCTCGATCAGACTCCGGTGACAGCCGTGTCAGAGAGAAAAGCAAGGTACACACACTCAGAGATCAGTGATCGCTGAGTGTGCGTACATAATTGAGGATATGGTATGTTAACTATATCGTCAATTATGAATGAATGAGAGTGATCTACATCACCCCCATTCATTCATAATTGTAGTTATAGTAAACAAACCATGCTATCAATGAACAGGAACACTCAGTACAGAGGATTCCTGTTTATACAAAAAATTATCTAAAATTAATTTTGGTACAGCGTTGCATGACGGAATAAATGTCAAAGTACTGCAGTGCTGAATGCTAAAAAATGGCCTGGCCAGGAAGGGGGTTTAATACCCCAGTCATTTTTGTGTGCTTGCTGTTTCATATTTTTAGGTTATTACCAAAAAAGGCTTATCATACCTCCTTTTTTCTGAGATAAGAAAAGGGAACACCTTCCAGCACAATGTATTTAGCCAATAGAAAAACCACTGCCATGCCCCAATTAAGGCCGAACATTAAGAGTTTATATGCCAAAAATAATTGATTAAACCAAGAATAGTTTTTTTTTTAACCATTACTTTAAAAAGTGGATCTTTACCCCCTTTCACTAAAAATTACATCAGATTTACATGCTGATATGAAATCATCTTACATTCATTAAACATTTTTTATTTTTACTTACAATTACTTTTTCCACTTCCTGATAGAGTAAGGCAATGGTGATGTAGCCCTGGCATCACAGATGCATCCTGTAAAGGCTACATCACCCGTGCCTTCCGGGATAATCTCATCCGTAAACTGCAAGATTTTGAGGTAAAGGCATTTTTTCCCTCTCAGACGATGTGTGCTGTTACATGTTCCAGGAGGCAGACCCATGGCCCCGGAAAGTAAAGAGCTGGATTTATCTGCCCTTAGTGAAAATGGCCACCAAAAGAAGAATGTAGAGGATACTTACACTTACCACTTCAAGCTCGCTCCCGTGATCGACTACAATCTCACATTTAGTTTACTCATTTGTATTGAGATTGTAGTCCATCATAGGGACCATGGGGAACAAAATTAGCCACCAGCCGGAAGGAAGGATAGTGTCGGCACCAATTCAGAAATGATTAGAGGATCCACAGCTGAGTGATACACAAATAAGATACATGTTTATTAATAGTTGAGGTACTTTAATGCATTTTTATGATTTAACGCCTGAATTTAGTGTCACTTTAAGCAAAAAAACTACGGCAAATAGACTGCTAATTTTGTAAGGGAATTTGCACTTTGCAAAGGAAATTTCCCTTAGATTAGTGAATGAGGTGAAGCTCTGCTGACTTCCATCACCCAATCATGTGTAAGCAAAAATAATGTTTGTTTTTTTATATTTACCTTGCATATGATTGAGTATTCTTTGCAAACTAATTTTGGGACACATTCACAAGTTAAGGGAAAATTCCTTTTTGCCTTTAGTAAGTCAACCTCGTGGTCTCTTGGTCCATTAGGGGTGATTAGGATCAAAGCTGTCTTCTCCTGTGCAGCACTTGTAAAATGAATTGGAAGGGATGAAAGCTGTAACGAAGCTGATGATAAAGGATGGGCATCTTTCCAAAACCTGTTCCCACTGATTTAAGGGAAGAAGAAATTCGAATTTTGTGTTGATCTGTGAAGTAACAAGATCCATTCGATGTAGCCCTCATTTTTCTACTAAGATGGAAAACTCTGAAACCGAAGTCCATTCTGATACCTGGAATATGTGATAGTTCAGATAATTTACTAGAAAATATCTGGGGTGAGTAAGAAAGAGACCCCTTGTTTGGCTTCTGTCCACGATAGGACTTCTTGTCACAAGTATGATTTGGTGCCTGTTGCCTCCATGTTTGCTCACATAGGCCACTGAAGTGTAACGGTCTGTGGGGTCCTGAAGATGGTGACTTTATACTTTCAGAGGTAGAGAATTTAAACATGTCTCTGAATTCCTCCAGTTTACAGAATTCACTGCCCTCCTCCTAGCGAGATGAACCCGACTGCAATACCACCACATACACAGGAACATACAGGCTGGGATTTTGAAAGAAAGGCTGTGTGGAGCAAGTGTGTTGGTTGTGGTGGTGGTTACACAAGAAGTCCACCAAAGCCCTGTGGCCAAAAAGCATATGCTCCTAGATAATGTTTCCCTACAAAGAAGGACGAGCCAAAAAGTACAGCAAAAGGAGATGCTGTCTTTTAACCAATCATATTTCAGCTGTAATTTCTCTATTTCAAATGATATAATCACGCCAAACGCCTCTTGGCTAGTAACGGTTCCTCCTAAAGGTCCCTTAGAACAGCTGAAAGGATTCTTGTTTTCTCACAGTAAAATGGCAGCTGAAATAAAACTGACTTTTTACGATTAGTTTTAATAAAACCGGCACCCCGTCATTAAATGGAAAACATTTGTTAACAATAACTTTTTTTTTCTTCATAATATAAAGAATCACCTGGAAAAGCTGTCAATAAAGTACAAGAATTTTAATTCTAGATGTACCCGTTTTTGACACGTAGCCCTAAGGACTGGTTTACCAAATTTACAAAAGAAAAATTGGCTTCCTTGGAGATATAAAAGTCAATGCATTCTCTCTATAGGTTCAGATGTAAAATTCTTTAATCAAGGCTTGTAGATTTGTAATTATGGTATGTCAGCTACATTTAAACAAGAGTGTTAAAAGATTGTTAAATGTTAAAGTTAAACTAACACAATTGCAATGCGAATTGTCTTAGTCTCATTCTAATCTACTGGTGTCACTTTCATTTAGCCAGAAGGAAACAACAGGACGGAGGCAGCACTGTTTTTGCATGGCCCCAGCACTCTTTATTCACTTTAAATTGAAAGCCATTATTAGTTTGAAATGGATATAAAAAGACATATTTAAGGATGTTTTATGTAATTAAGGGCTAACCTTATGGAACACCACAATACGTGGTCAGTATTCCACATATGCTACCCAAGATAAGAACTGATGAGAGTGAATCATTGAGAGATAGGAAAATAAATCAACAACCTCTGGATTTTCATCACTTTTAAACAGCAGCATACAAAAATACAGCATCAATGATCAGGAAGTTGGTATAGTAGGAAGAAGAATCCAAAATGTGACATACGCTAGGTTTCCTATTAAGCAGTATTATCAAGAGTGCAGAAAGTGTTGAAATGTGTTGAAAACATTGAACATTTCACATGCACGCTATTAAAACTTGAAACTGTTGCCTAGTGACGTCAGCATACATCTCATAACATAATTTCCCTAAATCAATGGAATTTTAGCATAGTGATATACTTTAAAGCGTATCAGAAGCCAAAAACAAAATGTAATATACTGCAGCTTACCAATCCTTAGATGTGATGGCTGTATTGGTTTTCTTATTTTAGGCTTTTTCTTCCTTTATTTCTACCTGGTGATCCAACCAATAACACACTTCCTGTCTTAGGGTAGCACCCCTCTACAAAAGGAGCAATGGAGCCACCCTTGGACAGAGGCATTGTCACCCTATGCAGAGGATAATGTCAGGTGGACCAGCAGATTCAGGTGGACCAGCAGATTTAAATGGACTTATCTAACAAATTAAATCCGAGCTTCAGCTAACACTTTTTATGCGTTTATTGCAATTGTTTTCCTTTTGAGGTAAAAGTTTTAAATAAATGAATAAAAGTTAACCATTGTAAGCACACTGTTCAGTGTTAAATGGTTTGTCTCAACCCTCTATCTGCCACTTTTGTTGGACAGCTTGGTATGTTACAGGGAGTTGAGAAATATCAGACTTACTGGCCAGATCACCATGAGGAATTATAGGAAAAAAGGCCTATAAAAAGCTCCACAGTCAGAAATATAAAATGCTTTTTGCACGGGGAGTAAGGGAAGTTTAGAACATTAGAAGTTTAGAACATAGTGACAAGAAGCATGGGGGCGGCTTCCTTGCTTATTGGGAAGCTGGGTGGCGAGTCTAGACACGCTGCCTGGCTTCCCGGCTAATCAGGAAGCCAGGTGGCGAGTCATTACATGTCGCCTGGCTTCCTGAATGGGACTTACGGTACTCTGTATTCGGTATCGGCGAGTACCGAAAAAAATATCAGTACTTGTACATAAATACCGGTATCGGTGCATCCCTAATTATGACAATTTTAGTTTTGTGTTAAATGAAGCTGGAGCCATCTCTCTCTCTCCACTGCTCACTTGCATTGTTTTTCCTTTCTTTTCCATAAAATCGTTTTGTTTGTTAACTTGCAATGTGCATCGAAACTCACATGTCAATTTCCTAGCACAGCTCTCTCCCTCCCTGCATGTCATAGCCCTCTCCTCTTCTGTGAGTGTTTAATTACCCTCTGTGGTGGCCCAGCCCCTCCACTCCCTACGTAACCTTTTTTGTAGCTGCCAGGGAAGGAGCAAAGGGGAATACTACCTGTCTAGATGCAATCACTTATCACCGGCTGCACATGATTGCTATGGACTGGCTTCCTGATCGTGACATCGCACCCGATAGCAATCCTGTGCAATGCAATGTGTGCTGGCATGGCCTCTTGTATACTCAAACAAAAATGTGTTTGACAAAGTGAAGGGCTAGTTCACACCAGCCCCAGTGCGTTCCAGCACTGTGGCTGGGGGGCGTGGCTGCAGTGCCATTGACTTCAATGCACCCCCCACGCCCCCTCCCACCCCAGGATGCAGTGAGTCGGCCGGCATGTGATCCAGTGCGTTCCGGCACCAAATTGGGCCGGAACGGACTGGGGCTAGTGTAGGGCTGCAGCTAACGATTATTTTCATAATCGATTAGTTGGCCACTAGTGTGAACTAGCCCAAAAACTCAACCTTGAACTCAGTTTAAAACTTTTCTTTTCCCTCTAGTCTTAGAATAGAGTGGGTAAAGATTAAAATATCTGCTAGGCCTTTACTCTTTAGCTGTTAGTCCATTTAGATTTCCGTCTGCGTCTTAGGAAAACATTTCTCCAAAAGTATAAGTTACATTCCATATACAAAGAAACATCAGAAATGCTTCACAAAAGCATCATAAGCCCAGGAGCGGATCATTTCAGCTCCTTAGATTAACGATGGATCCCGGCTGTAACAGACAGACGGACAGCAGTACTGCTTTGGAGCATCTTTTCAGAGAGATAAGTATTCTACATCCCCCAGGATCTTGCTGGAAGGATGACATAACCCTCACCTAGGCAGGGGAAAAGCAAGTATATTATCTAATGTCTTCTCCCTACATATACATACACATATATATATGTAGGGGTAAGATTGTATATATATATATATATATATATACAAACACACACACACACA
>NW_017306545.1:879320-897752 GCF_000935625.1 Nanorana parkeri
CCCCCAAACCATACATTGTTTGAAAGCACAGGACCGGTAGAACAAAAAGATGGTGCTACTAACTTTGTAGGCCCAGCGATAATTGCGCAAATATTTATCAAATCAATATTAAACTGATCAAATGACACAATTAAATCGAAAAAAGTACACTAAGATCAGTCTCAGAGCGTACAAAAAACACTTTTCCGACTCAGTCTAAAAGATAAAACTATATTGAGTTAATAACAAACATTTGTAAATTTTAAATTGCACCTTTTTGCCAAAGGGTAAAAAAATGAAGTAACGCAAAACTGGAAATAAGCAACTTATGCTAAAAATTTGTGTTGTGGTAATGCCTGATTTACAGTGTCATTTGTGTCCTGTGTTGGTGTGTATTGTGATAAAATGATACAGACATACATTTAATCGCAACACAGCATATAACAACGCATGGCAATGCATCACAACGCTTAAGTATTAAGTACTGCGATGTGTTCCAACAATGCACCCCAATGCATGTGCATGAAGTACACCACAATATGGTGCACACTGTTGCACATGTACGTTATGTATGTGTGGGAGGGGTTGTGCTTTATTTATTTTTCTTTTTATTCCTTAAAGTATAATTAAAGTCTTTTTTTCTTGGCATATATCTACTGTTAGCAAGCATTAGATATATGCCCCATGATAAAAAAAAAAAAGAAGAAGAAGGAGGCATATACCTAATCACTTACCTGTTCCAGCACCGCTCACGAATGGCTACGAAGGACGAAGTGTGCGGGCGCATGCGCAGCAGAGCGGAAGGGGAGAAAACACAATTACAGTGAAGGAAGAAGATGATCTCATCAAGAGGCATCAAAAAAGCTAAGTGCTTGTGGCAGCATTGGGGCGAACAGAAAGTTGAATGTCACTATTTTTATATTTTATTTTATACTGTTGGGGGCTCCAGGGAAATATCAGGGGTTTAAAACAGACCCCTAACGTTTCCCTTTTGAAATAGAAAGAGATTGAGGACACATAGTCCTTAATCACTTTTTTTCTGCCGCTCCAGTACTCAATGAACAGTGATGCAAGAACTTCCTGTTCATTCATAACTGGGGACATCGCTTACTTTGTGCTTAATCATTTACAAACACGAGTGAACACTACTGATCACTGGTGTTTGTTCTGCACACAGAAGATCAGCAAATATTTCACATATTTGCTGATCCTCCACTCGGCATCCTGAACCACTCTGCCCGCACAGCCCCGCTCTCCATCCCGACAGTGGCTTCTTTCCTCCCCATTCAGCATCCTGACTGTCACCACTCCCTCCTCCGCTGGCTGCAGCGGTCGGTGTCCCCTCCAATCCCCGCTGCCTCTGCCGATACAGGGAGTGCCGAGCAGCGGGAATCAGATAAATAGCTTGTCACCTGCTGATGACAGCTATTTATTTACAGAGTAGAGCGAGCTAGGGGCACCCTTCTGTTATTGGTTCATGGTCTCTTATAGACGAAGGGTGAAAGCCAGCGACTTAAGCCATACTGACATGGCCAGCTGGAAAACGGTTGTGTTTGAACATATGTCGTTGGCAAGGAAAGGGTTAACAACCTTCTGATCTCACTGTTTACATGCTTATGGCTTAGGGTTCACTCACTTACACTAGTTCTGAATGTGCATTTTGGGATTCCTGCGGCAGGATCCTTCGAATACCTGAGACAGGAATCCTAAGTATACCTTTAGAAGCGACTGTCTCTCACCTGTTAAAGTTAAATGATTGGAGGACAGCAGCGGCATTTGAAAGCGTCAGTGAGCCAGCACTCTATCGTGTGTTCAGGGATAGTGATCTATTCCTAATCAAATATAAATCATATCACGCAGGGTCCCCTTCATCAGGCTTAGGAATGTCATTCCTAAGCCTGATGAAGGGGACCCTGTGCGGCCCCGAAAGCGCTTGCACTTGGATGACGATTGTCTGCCATTATATAGACTAAATTCCCTTTATTACTGGTGACGTTCTTGGATTTAATGAACACTGCACATGTGCAAACGAAAATCTGTTCTGTCAATCGATGAAATTCAGTCAGTTAGTATTGATAAGGAACGATAATCAAAATCTACATTGGTCTGTGCATGATGGAGTATTTGAGCGGAACATGGACGACGGTTCGATGAGGGCACAAAAGAAATCAAACGATAATCGCAAGGTGTATGGGCACCTTAAGGCTCTGTGCCAAGATGAAGCGACTCTTGTGCGCATGTGTGGGAATAAAGAGGCCAAAGACTCCAAACCCAGGAGAAGATGGGAGCACGAACAGCAGAGCGCTGTTGATGATCACTTGCAAGGTAATTCAATCATAATATACTAATATGCTGTGATATCCAGCATATTATGGCAAACAGCTCCTGGGGCCCAAAGACTTCTTATTGCGGTGGCAGTTTACTTCCAACTCCAGGATGAATTAACCACCACTAATAGAAGATCTGCAGATAATTGTAAGGTGTGTGGCCAGCTTAAGTGCATGGATCCCCTGCTGATCGGAGCAGTATTGATCAGATGTCACTGCTGTGACATCCATGTATTTTTATTTAAAAAAACTGAGCTTACTGGATCCATGTTGGTCTATGGGGAGTCAAATGAAACCAGAAATGTGTCCGTTTACATCAGATTACCCCCGAGCCGTCACAATCAGGTCCACCAAAATGGAACTCCGTTCCGTTTTCCTGATCTTGACGGATTTGGGGGCAATCAGATGTAAATGGATGCACGTCCATTTAGATCTGGCTTACCATAGACTAACATTGGCCTTCCAATCAGAACAGGTGAGCCTGATCGGACAGCCGGTGTGAATGGGGCCCTTTTCCACTCACCTTAAGCTGCAGTCACGTGGTGATCCAGCTCCTCTGTTTACTTCCTGTTGGGGTCCATGTCACTGCTTGTGTGACATGAACAATTCTTATTGGCTGTCCAGCAGAGGTGTCCTCTCAAGATCCAGAGGACTACTGACATCGACCCGAGGAAAGGCAATGGTTACTGTATGGCGCTGGAAACGGTGTCAGTGGGGGACATGGAGGGAGGGACTCGAGAATGTAATTTGCTTCCCAGGTAAGAAAAATAAACTCCTGGATAGTATTTGAGTGGAGTTGGGCTTTAAGTTCCACTTCCGGCCTGACAACACAATACAAATGGTTTATTCCCTCCAGCGTTGTCAGGCCCCCGGAAGCTGTTTTGCCATATACCTTGTGCGGTTCCCTCACTGCGCAGATCTGACAGAGCGATGCTCGACGTCTCCTCCCGCCATGGCTGCCAAGACAGAACCGAGGTCAGTAAGGGGTCAGGGTGTTAGTGCCGGCCTTTGTTCACCGGGATGGAGAACATGACGAGCAGGTAATGGTCACATGACGCACAGGTAAACAAAGAATACATTTTGATAGCAATTCTAAAAATGAATACAACCCTCAGGAGTGTATCAAAGCAATATTAAAGGATTATTCAGGACGATGCATATGGGCTGACTTTGCATCTCACACTTCAAATGAATGAGCACATTGAATGCAGAGTGGGCCGTACATTGAACAGGCCACCAGGCAATGTGATCAGACATCACCCAGACACATCATGCGTCATGCAGTCACAGGGCTGACAGGCCTCAGTAAGGGGGGAGGTCATAACAGAGGCGGCTACACAGCACACAATCACCGTCCGCCCACTCCACTCACCGCTTCACCACGCCGGTCTTGATCTTCATCTGCCTCAGCCTCGGGTCAGCCATCTTACCGGAGAAGTCTACACAAAGGCACACGAGACGCCGTCACCAGCGAGACCACGGAGAGTGCGCAGTTACTGGCGAGGAGAAGGAGGGTGGCGGCGGTGGGAGAGTGTGTGAAGAGTGCGCATGCGCGGCCTGTGGACAGAGCTCTGCGGTGAGGATGGGTGGAGATTGTTGGTGTCCTAGCACCAGGCGCTGCATCACAACAAAGCAGATTTGAACACATATTGCGAGCGGGAGAGGTTTAATTTTACTGTAGAACAGAAATAACTATATGCGGGGAATTCAATAAAGCACGCATGACTCTTCTCTGTCCCTACAAGGCCCAATTCCATGATTGTCATGAATTGCAGTGTGTGTACTCGGCCCTCCCTCAGACATCATCTCTTTGGGTTATATGGGGCACATGTGCCACCCACTTTCCGGCCAGAGCAGCCCAGGTTCTAAGCGCTATTAGCAACTTGTGACCACAGTCTTGTGTTCTGTCCAGGACTCCAGGTGGCCAAGTACCCCTCGAGACCTCGCCATCTCATGACGTCACGTCCGTTGTAAATTTGGTGCTACTGTGCCAGCTGTCACAGTTTCTGCAATCCTTGATTTCTCCAGTTGCCATAGGTGCGCCTGTGTGGCTTCTAAATTGTCATCGAGTTCTCCAACTCCCGTCAGAGCTTGATACTTCACGCAGGCGCACTGACAGGAGTTGGAGATCTCAGCGAGTTGGAGAATTCGATCGAACACCTGCTTTCCGCCCAGCTCCTGTCAACCAGTGATGTCAGGACGCTGGAGTCAGAGGTAACGCGCAGCACCCTCCCGATATGGTTCCAGAACTGCTATCCATACAGCCTTTGGCACCGATAAGTCTAGCGGGGCACTCCTGTGTGTAATCCAATGATCACACCTGTACGCAGTTTGTGTCCAGGTTCAGCCGTCCACTCAAAGGCTGTTCAAGTACTTACAAACCGAAAGCCGTGCCACGGTTTCAGGTAGTTCTTACCTCCATTTTTTTTTTCTTGAAGCTCCATAATGTGTGCTTCATAAACGAAAACCCCTGTGAACAGTGAAATCACAGCACACAAAAAAGTGCACAAGGGTGGTTTGGTCCTCTTTCGAAAAAGT
Organism: Nanorana parkeri; assembly: GCF_000935625.1. NCBI lineage: Eukaryota > Metazoa > Chordata > Amphibia > Anura > Dicroglossidae > Nanorana > Nanorana parkeri. The sequence continues at coordinate 884,165 of NW_017306545.1, forward strand.
GAGCCACGATATCCCTGAACCCCCCCAGACGCAAGGCTCCTGACAGGGACAAGGCACTCTAGTCAACCTGGCGGACCCCTCTCCTTAGGGATCAGCCGAAACCTGTCCTCCAAATACTAGGTAGAGGCTCTCCCAAAGAGAGACCCCTGAGTGGGAGAGGAAAAAGACCCATTAAAGCCACAGATCCTCCCCCCAAAAGACCAGTACCCTCCATCTCTGTGAAGTGAAAAATTGCATTTGTGCATAAATAAGTGCTATAAAAAAGTGCAAAACACTAGCAGGCCTTCCGGGCCGATAAAAATAATTACCCCAGGCTAGCCAAAAGGCATGCCTGGGGTAGAGGCGAATGTGAGTAAAGCAAAAAAAGTGACATGACCAAGTGCCAGTGCCACACTTGTGGGGTCCCACACCCGCCTGTGTTTCTCCGGCACCCCTGAGACGCTAACCCCATGGGGTTCATCACCCGGATCTTCTCACGCCCTTCGGCCAGACAAGGGCAGCCCCACTCCTACCAGAAGGCGTTAGCACCAGAGGGGTTCCTGCCTACAACTGGGGACGAACCTGGCATTACCAGGTCAGAATCAACCCAGGAGAAAAAAGAAACCCCTCCGGAAACCACCTATTACTCTGCAGAATGCTAGGAAACTATGGAAACGTGCCGGTGGATGGTGCTGTTCTTCTCTGAAAACTGATAAGAACAACTTTAAAAAAAAAAATTATTCTTCTATTTAAAATTCCATAACAAGGTAACCTCTGGATTACAATCCACGCAGGGACTAGTTCATCCAAAAAACAACAAAATAATTCACAATGGCACAAAAACATATTAACGTCCCAAAAAGGAACAACGATTTGTTTAAAATAACTTGACACAAGAGCATATTCCATCATTCAGAATGCACATCTCCCACCATAGGACAAAAATGCACATGCAAATAAAATACACAACCCCCCCCCCTCCCCTCCAAAAAAAAAACACCATCACCACCCACACCCAAAAAATTGCTTGAAGTCAACATTCACCTACCCAATGGTCTTTCCAAAAACCTAATGGATGTAGAAAAAGACAAGGATCAGTTAATCCATTCCTTCCATCTGTTGAGCTTCCACCACTCTTCTATCTTACCATCTCCCCATTTCCTCTGATCGCACCAAACATATAAAAAGAGTCTTCCCCCGGACCATCGTCACACACTCCCTCACTTCAACCAACTGTTTTTTAAACACAAGCAAATTCCTAATGTCCCACAGACTTTCCTTAACACAACATACCAACAACCACAACAATCTCAACCTTACTCTCCCTAACTTTCATACGCCATACATCATCATCTCAAACGTTAACCCTTTCCCTCCTATCAAACCTTCAATCAATTTTGCCATACCCCTCCACCCTCCTCTTGCATACCCACACTCCCACAACACAACACTTTCGTCCCCACCACAATCCAGCCTCGGACACACTGCACTACCAACCTTCTATGTTGAAAAGCTCTGGTTGGCAGACACCAATGTGCTGCCAACCAAGCCACATCTTTCTGCCAATTCATCAACTCCACCATCGCCATATTCCTCCACGTTACCTCACACTGTACCATCGTCAATCCACCAACCCTCACCATCTCTTCCTTTTCTCTCAACCCATCCATCACCTTTCGACTCTGACACCACATCCCCATCTATTGCTTCCAAACCATACTTCCTCGCAATCTTCTCAACCATCCCATAAAACCACGGTTCATGAAAACACACCGGTCTACCTAAATCCCAACTGTACTTTAAGATCCTTCGCAACACAAAACCTCCAGCATACATCCTGTCACCTCCCCACCCCTACTTACCTTGGCACACATACTCACATACTTAATCTTCAAAAATCTCTCAACCTCAGGCATTACTTTCCCACCATTCAACTTTTCTTTCACAACTGTCATACGGTTCAGCTTCTCAAAACGCGAGGACCACAGAAAGGAAAAACATGATTTACTTTAACATCCTGTCAGAGGCAGGGAACACCAAATAAGTAAACAATAATATCAGCAAAATAACCGATTTTACGATTAAAACCCTACCTACCCTCCATGGTCAAACTCCTCAACCCCCAAAACTGAAACTTCTTCACTACTCTCTCCTCCACCTCCTTCCATCCGTCACCACCATCCAAAGCCTCATCAAATTTAATCCCCAACACTCTTATACTACCCACACACAATTTCCAATCACATCTCCCAATCTCACCCCAATTCCTGGAAAACTTGCATGCACTTTTATCCACATTAACATAAAAACCACTCGCCAAACAAAACACCTCAACCAACAACTTTACTCTCCTCAACCCCATCACATTTTTACACACCACCGTGACATCATCCATGTACCCTAACACTTTCAAACACCTACCCCCACTTCCTGGTACTTCAATTCCTCGCTCCACCTTATCTCTCTTCAACATTCGCAACAAAGGCTCAATCACGCAAACAAAAAGCACAGGGGACAGAGGACTCCCCTGCCTAACACCCAAAGGCACCCAAACCTCCTCTGTCAAAAACCCATTCACCAAAACCTTACCAACCATACCTGCATATAAACATTTCACCCATCCCAACATTCTTTCCGGCAAACCCATTTTTCTCAACACACTAAACAAAAACTCATGCACCACCCTATCATAAGCCTTCTCAAAATCTAATGTAACAACTGCCACACTCTGCTTCAATTCTCTACTATACCACAACGCATCTCTGAAACCAATCAAACTTTCTCCAATCATCCTGCCTGGCACCACACAAACCTGCTCAACCTCAACCATCCTACCAACCACCACTATCAATCTATCAGCAATCACTTTAGCAACCACCTTATAATCCACATTCATCAAAGTAATCGGCCGCCAGTTCCTCTTATCCCTCTTCTCCCCCTTCTTATAAAAATATGTAATCACACCTTCATGCATACTTTGCGATAATCTTGCCCCATTTAACACCACCTCACACACCCTAAACAAACACTCCCCTATCACCTCCCAAAACACACAATAATACTCCACTGACAATCCGTCTCCCCCCGGCATTTTTCATTTTTTTAATCCTCTCACAACTCGTTCAACCTCACTCATCATCACATCTGCACACAACACCCCCTTCTCTTCTTTACTTAACGCAACATCAATCACCTCTAACACCTCCCTCTCCACACTCGCATCCCTTTTCTTCTCAGTATACAACAACTTATAAAAGTTCCAGACCTCATGCTTCCCCTTCACCTCACATCCCCTGTCATCCAACACACCCAGCAAATCATCCCTCTTACTAAACACCTTCTTGAAGAAGAATTTGGAACACTTTTCATCCTCCTCCTTCACAACAGTCCTTGTTCGGATCACAATTTTCCTTCCCTCTGCTTTCAAAAATGTTCTCAATTTCTCTTTCGCCTCCACCGGCTCCCCACTCACATCCTCACCATACTTCCTCAACTCCTCCAAATACTCCAGTCTAACTTGCCAAATCTTTCATACCCTTCACGCTCAGCTCTCACTCTCTCCACACCTTTCCGAATAAAAAATGCTTTCATTTTTACCTTCACCCACTCCCACCATTCTACCACACTCTCAAAATCATACATCTTCCACCTCAAGAAACAAACCAGATATTCACCTTTCACACTCTTATCTCCCAACAAATCAACATTTAGTTTACACACACCCCGCCCATGCATCTCATTCGCCTTCACTCGTACCTCACATTCCAGCCTACCATGGTCCGTGAAAGACTCCCTCGTAATTGTGAATTTATCCCACTCCAAGTTCCTAGAAAAGAAAATCAATTCGGGATTGCACAGTCCCTCTATCACTCAGGTAGGTGAAACCGCCCTCTTTTCCTACATCCACCAAGTCAAAAGTTCTAAAATGATCAAGTAACATCCTCCCAGAACTATCCACTCCACCACTCCTACCACCCACTGCCAAAACACAATTAAAATCCCCAACTAAGAGCACAAGCTTCCTCCCACACAAAAAAAAACTTTAATTTTTCAAACAAAGTACACCTCTCGCTTCTATTCTCAGAGGCATAGACATTAATGACTTTCAGCACTACACACCCATATTCCACCTCCACCAAAAGGCATCTACCTTTTTTTATATGCACAGTTTTTATAATCTTAAAATTCCACCCCTTAAATAACACCACCACCTCATCATTCCTCCTACAACACGTGGAGAACACATGCGTCCACCTAGCATCCATAAAGCTATCCTAGGGACTTCATTCAGATTGCATTCCTGTAAACACAAATAATTAAACTGACACAAGGACGGCAATCTAAAAATAGCTGCACGTCTAAAAGAGGACCCAATACTCCTAACGTTCAGAGAACAAACTCTGAGCTGCATTTAAAAAAGCAGAAAACCAAAAAACACAACCAAATCCCAAATCATTTTTGTGTGCCAAGTTTTCCCCGGGGTCTCAAACTCCTCTGTTCCGTAGAAGGATCCTCCAGTTCAACACCTCCGATATTGCAAGCAGAATCTTCTTTCTCCTTTTTCTTAGTCCTCTTATGAAAGCCCATTACAGACTCCATAGTAGAAACCTGGGCAGAAGCCAAAAAGGATTGTCCTGGAGAATCTGACTCGGAAACGACACTACATCCACCTAGAGACTCAGGAAAGCCAGCAGTAAGTGCCAAAAGTTCAGGTTCCTCTACTTTTCTCTTCAAGGAATCCCTACTTAAATCCATCTCCGCCTCAACTGAGGCTAACGCTGATGCTGATTGTTCCAGCTCGCCTTCTCCCTCCGTAATTAGCGTCTCCAGAACCTCATCCAAGGAAGGAAATGAGGCCCCATCCTCGCCACCGGAGCATCCGAGGCTACGTCAAGCACATCAACAAAAGTCTCCTCAGTTCGAGCAGCCTCAGGACATTCGCTAGCCAACCTCCGCAAAGGTGCGCTTCCTCTCCGGAGCAGCTGAAACCGACTCCTGCACCAGAGGATCTCCCCTCTCTTGGCCGTCAGGCTCAACCGTGCCAGCCTCCGAAGCCCTCCTCTGAAAAACGACTTTCAGGCACCGCCGGGCCAAATTTTCATCACCTTCACACAGGTGGCACTTCCGACCCACCGTGCATTCTGACAAAACATGTCCGGCCTGAAAACAATTCCTGCAAACGGAGCCAGTGGCACAGTCCTCCTTGGTATGTCCAAATGAGAAACAAGCCCGGCAAAAAAGGGGCTGTCCTGGTTTCCACAACATACCCCTATTGCTCCCAATAGGGAAAGTCTGGGGCGGGTGACAAAGACCCCCAATTCCATCCTTATCAGGCCTGAAACTAACAAAAAAATTTCTCTGCCCATTATACTTTCCTCAAGATGTTTGTCTGCTCCATGCGACACAACCTCACAATATCGGAAAAGAAAAGCAGTCACCTCCCCATCAGCCACGAAAGGATTATACATCAGGACCCAGACTAGTATACGGCGTCTCACCTCATTCGCCAGGAACATGAAACCTTGGATAAGAGGATCGTCTTTCCTTTCTTAGATCCTTAACATGCAGGTCTGCAAATCACAACCACGGAAAAAGGTCACATCAAAAAACCACTAGTAGGAAAAATTTGCACACAAAAAATGTCCTCCCGCCTCATGCCAACACATCTTCAATAATTATTTTCTGAACTATGAACAATCCTACAGTCACCCTTTGGCCAACTGGTATGACCAGTCGCACAGTATTGGGTACGTCAGGACAACTAAAAGCCATCCTTCAGCAGCAAAACATAAAAGAAAGGCCACACCAAACCAAGGGGGGGGGACCCTCCGAAGAGAGCACTCCCCCCAAGACCGACCTCCCGGTACCCCGAGCACCTCTCGACTAAGAATCAGGCAGCCTAGACTACACTTGATCTTAGCCAAAAGGCTGAGATATGGACTCCATTGCTGTGGCTGCAACCGATCCAAAAGGAATTACTGCCATTTTACTGATTAGAAAACTTGTGTCAATTAAAAACAACTCTGATCTGGTGTACAGAGAGACGGTCAGAGTGGGGTGTGTATGTTACAGGGAAGCTGTCATAAATTTGACAGCTTGCAGCTCACTGTTGATTAGTTGCTAGGACACCCAGCCGCCTGCATGCTAGCAACCAGTTACACATCACCAACCTCATGTATCCAACAGCCGGGGTACACCATGACTGATAGCTAATTGTAACAAAGGGGCGGGGATGCTGGCTGACCTCATTACTCATATGGCCATGGACCTAACTGATGGCCAGGGCCGGCGCTACCATATAGGCAGGTCAAGCATCTGCCTGAGGGCGCCACTGTGGGGGTCGGAAAGATGCGACTGGGAGGTCGCCCCTTTAAGACGGTCGCGGCGGCGACGATCACATCTCTGTGCGCTCCCTCTCTCTCTACTCCCGGTCGCTGCAGCTTCAGAGCGGCCAGGAGGAGAGAAGAGAGAGAGTGCGCAGAGAGGTGTGATCAGCGCCGGTATGAAGACCCGAGCAGAGCAACGGCAGGGATCTTTTTTTTTTTTTTTTTAAATCAGAAATCAACTTTATTGTAAAAATAGAAAAGGTAAGGTACAAAGTTACATGGATGCAAATGCCTCAAAGGCCAGAGTGGCGCGAGACAGGGGGGGCAAGTGCCAATGTTAGAGCACTTTATGATTCCTAGTTGCCTGCGTTACCGCTGACATTGTTTCAAACAAGTTGGATATCTCGTGTGCTCCATGAAGTAGGGGCAGCATGGGAAGAGTAGTTAGGATAAGGGAGGGAACATGAGGGTGAAAGTAGGAGGGAAGAGAGAGAGCAGGAATGGGAGCTCAGGTAGGCTGGGTGCAGTAGAGTGGCGAGTCTGGTGTGCAGGGTCTGCACCCCCGTTTGTGCTTATGGGGGTACTGCGCTCATGGCTTGTTGGTAGGCATCTGTACCCTGAAACGCAGCCCATGGCCTATAAATTATGAAAAAATAAGTAAAACATAATAATACAAATGATAAAAAGCAAAAGATAGTAAGATTAAAAAACAAGTAATAAGAAAAAAATAACAAATAAAAAAAATAAGATAAAAACATTATAAAAAGATAATCAGATAAATACATATTTAATAAAGTAAAAATACATAAAATAAAGTGATAAAAAATTAGAGGTCCACCAAAAAGGAAGTTTCAAAACCTTTTTAAAAAATGTTTTTGAAGCAGCCGTCTGTATTTATTGTTGTGTATGCATATGTGTAAAATATGCATACACAACAATAAAGTGCAAAGTTCAATCACATTAGAGTCCTTTGTTCCATAAAGCGCGGTGCCAAATCCAAATATAATTCACTTTTATTGAGGTACTTATGAATATACTGTATATATTCAGTGCCTGTGTCCAGACACCACACGCAAGTGGACAACTCACATTGTAGGATGGACATTAAAGAAGAACTCCATGCAAAATTTTCATTAACCCTTGCAGTGGGGCTATCCTGCTCGATTAAGTGCTTGTTTGGTCTAGGGAGGAAAATAACAAAGTTATCCTCACCCGATCCTTGGAGATGGCCGGCTGCAGCGATGGTATGTCCTTCGACGTCCTCGCTTCCTATACACCGTGGTGGGTGAAGTTATCAATTTGGTCCCATTATCAGCGTCTTTTAAAGTGTCACATTCCTGATATTTAGTACATATAGAGACAGATTTATTATCCTTGTTTGTTTCATTCCTAAATGCCTTCCTAAAGAGAATTGTCTCTAAACTGTCTCAAGCTTGCAGGGAACCTCCAGGATGACAGCTGAATAGCCCTAAAGTGCTCAGCTGACTTGAGGGTATGAAGAGGAATTATCTTTGTGATACTTTAAGGGCCCATTCACAGCACATGCAGATCATCTCCAGACCAGACCAGATTGTTTCCAGTACCCAAAATGCATCCTAATGTATACCTATGCTATTTCTGGTCTCTGTTCACATCGGCGCAGTCCGTTGCAAACCAGAAAAATACTGCTTGTCTTATTTTGTCTGGTCTGGAACGCATACAAACGCATAGAAAACGCATACAAACGCACCTGTAAGACCAAAACGCAATGCACTGCGTTCCGGATCTAGTCCAGAGAATTTTGTGAACTTGCCCTTAGAAGTGTTCAGGAAGACGTCTAGAATGTGCAAAAGTTTGGAGGGTTTTTAATGTCGCCAATGATGCGAAATGTGAGTCGCAAACACAAATATTAAGTAATAAGTACTATCCTTGTCGCACTCCTTACCGATATGTCCCTTGTAGTGGGGGGTGCTCGCAGTGACCGCGGATGGCGCCGCGAATGTCAGCAATTGTACAAATATCACCAGCACCCCAATCCTTTTAAGATAGCAAAAGCTTCATTTATTGAAGTTTTTTGTCATATGACCAAACAAGCGCTTTCGGGACCGCACAGGGTCCCTTCATCAGGCTAAAGCTAAAGCCTGATGAAGGGACCCTGTGCAGTGACTAGACGTGGTACTGTATCACAGGCGAAGATAATTAGTGACGCGTTTAGCAGAATAAAATCTCAAAACCAATGCTACATTATAACTGAGGGACTATATTATAGATCTTCCCTGGGCCTTTTGGATTCCCCTATTGTCCCCGGGTCAGACGGTTTTTGATGCCTGGCAGTAGATGAAGGGTGCAGATGGAGGACGGCCTGCCCCCAGATGCATATGTATGTATATGACACCTATGTATTACACTTGCACATGTATATATATACAGTATGTATGTGTATATCTACATGTACACTATATTGCCAAAAGTATTGGGACACCCCTCCAAATCATTGGGTTCAGGTATTCCGTGAAATTTCCTTGCTAGTAAATATATGGCACGGTCAACTGTTAGTGGTATTAAAACAAAGTGGAAACAACTGGGAACAACAGGTACTCAGGCACGAAGTGGTAGGCCACGTAACATGACATTGCGGGGTCAGCGCATGCTGAAGCGCACAGTGCACAGAAGTCGCCAACTGTCTGCAGAGTCAAAAGCTACAGAGCTCCAAACTGGCCTTCAGATTGGCACAACAACAGCGTGTCGCCACGGAATGGGTTTCCATGGCCCAGCAGCTGCATCCAAGCCTTACATCACCAAGTGCAATGCATAGGATTGGATGCCGTGGTGTAAAGCACGCCGCCACTGGTCTCTAGAGAAGTGGAGACGTGTTCTCTGGAGTGACGAATCACGCTTCTCTGTCCGGCAATCTAATGGACGTGTCTGGGTTTGGCGGTTGCCAGGAAAACAGTACTTGCCTGACTGCATTGTGCCAAGTGTAAAGTTTGGTGGGGGGATTAGGGTGTGGGGTTGTTTTTCAGGGGTTGGGCTTGGCACCTTAGTTCCAGTGAAGTTCTTAAGGCATCAGCATACCAAGACATTTTGATCAATTTCATGCTCCCAACTTTGTGGGAACAGTTTGAGGATGGCCCCTTCGTGTCCCAACATGACTGCGCACCAGTGCACAAAGCAAGGTCCATAAAGAGATGGATGAGTGAGTTTGGGGTGGAGGAACATGACTGGCCTGCACAGAGTCCTGACCTCAACCCGATAGAACACCTTTGGGATGAATTAGAGCCTTTGAGCCAGGGCTTCTCGTACAACATCAGTACCTGACCTCACAAATGCGCTTCTGGAAGAATGGTAAAACCTTCCCATAGACACACTCCTAAACCTTGTGGACGCCTTCCCAGAAGAGTTGAAGCTTTTATGAACCCTACGGACTAAGACTGGGATGCCATTAAAGTTCATGTGCATGTAAAGGCAGGCGTCCCAATACTTTTGGCAATATAGTGTATGTATTTTTATCTGACAGCTATGTATCATAATGTTAATTTCTGCTGGCTTACGGTTTGAAATTAATATATTAAATCCTTTATAGATGTATCAGCAAATACAGTAACATCTGATGAAGCAGATTTTATTCTACGAAACGCATCACTAATTATCTTCGGCTGTGATACAGTACAACGTCTAGCTCCCACCTTCAATATCTATATCCAGAGGACTGGACAACTTGTAATGATAGTGTGGACTTCAAAACTCTGTACAGATACAAGGGTGATCTGGCATTGGTAGAAATGTGCTATGCTGCCCTGTTATTTTAGATGCTGATTTTATGATTGACTTTTTAGATAGTTAGTCATAAAACTTTATATATTTTAATAGACTGTCGCATATGGTACGTGTTACACCTTAAAAATCCCTACAAAGGGCTACTATGTAGTCAAATTGCATGTTTTCTGGATAACAATTTGGGGTGTGGTGTAAGGTGACCGTGTTATCTATGGTGCTGTTGTAATTATTACAAAGGATCTGTGAATGTATGATGCGGCTGTGTGGGCAGAGCCACAACGAATCCAAAAAAGAGCAGCAGCCTGTGGGGAGAAAAACCCCATGATCCAGGTAGGTGGTGGTAGTGGGGAGGAGGGGGGTGCAATGAGGGCATGCTTCATGTTATACCCTGAATATGGGTAAAACATGCTCCAAAAGGTAGACTTACAGGGTTTTTCACAAAAGGGTGAAGAGTATGCAGAAGGCAGGAGAAATGAACAATCTAGGACAACATAGCTGAACCGTAAAGTGAGTGGAATTGGAGAATGTTTCCCAATCAGTGATGTTGTCCTAGATTGTTCACTTCTCTAGCCTTCTCCAAACTCTTCACCCTTTTGTGAATAACCCTGTTGGTTTTTAAAGATGTACAGGGCACTGTATGGTGCTTACTTTTATTCAATACTATAACACTTACATTTTTTGTGGTATCAGTTTCCTTGTTAAAGGAGAACTATGAGCTGAGTGCTTTTCACTCACCTCATAGTTCTAGCCGACCTGTGACAATGAGACTGTCACAGGTTGGCTCAGTAGATCGGGAGGTGAGCGAACACATACCGGGTTCGCTCGCCTCTCGATCCTGTCACGGCTCTCTGCCGTGACAGGGGGAGGGGCTGGATTCCCCTCTCCCGCTCCGATCTGCCAGCGCTGACTAGCGGAACGGATGGGGTAGGGGGCGGGTACAGCTGGCTCTGCCTCTAGATAGGCAGAGCCAGCTGTCAGTCACGCAGCTGGGCGGATCCGCTCCGTCTGCGGCTGTAGCTCGCGGTATACTGAGCTTAGGGTAACGGGAGGACGCTAGTTTGTGTCCTCCCTTTACCCTAAGGAGAACTATGGGGAAAAACACTGACCCCATAGTTCTCCTTTAAGCAAATTCTTTTGTATACTGAGCACAAACTGCAAAATGTCAGCGTCTTCACTGTAAAAATGAGCTTTCACCTCAAGTAAAAGTCTTGACACAGTTTATTTTCTCTCCATAGACTATTCATATTTATTCATGAGCTCTGCTATGAAACATTTTGAGGCCGAATATCCTTGTTTAGATGTGAAAGTGGTTTTGATGCATGGGATCAGGCTCAAGAAAAGGCAGCCTAGGCTAAGGCAAAGTTTTACAGTTTTAGATTTTATTTATTAATTTTTATTCAAATGCATTATGCAAGATCTTAGGTCCCAGTCACACCCGAGCATTTTGCAGCTCGTATGGCTAAACACAGCAACAGGAGGAATCCCATTGTTTTCAGTGGCTCCTGTTCACATCTGAGTGTTCTGTCTCTTCTAGCAAAATGCCTGTAGCTAGAGTTGGGCAGCGGGGTGCATGCCTTGCATCTTTTGCTGGGTTCCAAGGCCAGGACCAACAGCTTCTGTTCCTGACACCTCTCAGATCACATATCAGAGGGGCAGAGCCAAGGGAACTAGGCTCTTCCTCGGCTCTGAGATGTCACATAAAAGACGAGGGGAGGCCAGGAAGGACTTTCCCTCACTCGCTCGTCACCGCTGCATCTGAGGTCTGGAGTACATCTCTGAAACGTAGGGGGGATTTTATGCTGGGGCTGATTTTGGCTTCAGTTGAGGTTGGAATACTAGAAGAGGGGATTTTTGGAATACTAGAAGAGGGGAATTTACTGTGGGATTTTTGTATGAGTGGAGAGGATTTGTGCTGAGGGTTTAGCTTGGGGGGTAAGGGAAATGTTTTTTTTTTCTGGGGGGATTTTTGTGGAGCAGGGTGACACGGGGGGTAATTGTTTGGGTGGACGGGGGCAGAGTTTTGCTTGGGAGTAGAGTGAGATTTTTGTTTTGTGGAATTTTGTGCTCTGGTGGCTTTATGTTGCATACACCTGAACACTGTACTGCATGCTGGGAGCTCACTGGTCAGGAATATGCCATATATGGCACAACACACAAAATGCAGCATCCGGGAAAATGTTATACACTTCTGACACCTGCAATCTATACAATACACACCCTTGACCAAAATGTTTATTGTCTCACCAGTTGCTGGTTGCCACATACAGTAGTCCTCAAAATATTTAATAAATATCTTTCTTAAGGTAGGCTGTGTGCAGAAAAGCATATGTAATGGAAGTGTTTCATGTTTTAAAATGATTGTGCTGAGTTTTATGTAGTTGCAATACTCTTGCTAAAAAGTATATACATAGTTACATAGTATTTGAGGTTGAATAAAGACATTAGTCCATCAAGTCCAACCTATTAGGATCTCATTCTAGGAGTACCTGTACCCCTGTATATTATGGTCCCTTAAGAAATCGTCCAAAAGTTTCTTGAACAATTCCACATTATTTGCTGAAATCACCGCCTGTGGCAGTAAGTTCCAGACCCTAACTGATCTTACTGTGAAGAACCCCCTTCGCCCCTTGTGCTGGAATTTTTTTTGTTGGCCTCTAGTTTTTGTAATGGAGTTAATTTTAAACAGTTTATCGCTAATGTTGCTACCACCATTGAACATTTTGTACATGGAGATCATATCCCCCCTTAATCTCCTCACCTCCAATGTGAACTTATTGAGTTTTATCATGTGTAGGCTAACGTTTTATTACATGCCCCTTTAAGCCTCTCCCACTGGCAGTGCAATTTGGCCACATCCCCAATTCACTGACTCCTTTTACTCCTTATGGTGCCCAAGGTCTTTTAAAATATTAGCAACACTCCTTTATACAACACAAAGTACATATGTTTTAAATGTAAAATAGCTTTATTACAGTTCCTATCTATAAGCAGCTGTAGACATTTGTCACCTGATACCCACACACAATACACACACACACACACACATTACTGGATACCTACAGGCCAAAGATGCTTGTTATCTGATACCTACAGACAATTGAAATCTGCCATCTAACACTCGACGATATATTAATAGCCTATAATATGAATTTTAGATATGTATGACAAAATGTATGTGTATTTTGGGGGTAAAACATCTTGCTATGGTTGGATGTTTACCTACCAGTATGCTTAGATAATAGGCACCTGCCTATCTGCCAGCTGCAGAGATGCCTTCTCCCAACTGGATGGTCCAGGACAGTCCCAAATCTTTGTCCTCTGTCCCAAAAATGCTGTGTCAGGATCACATCACACCCTTTTCTGAGTTACTGAGCATGCCTAGTAACTCAAAACAGTATTTGCTGAGGAGATCACAGCTGTGAGTGGGCAGACCCCACACCATCAGGAATAGGACCACCCAGAAAGTGGGTGTGATCTGGCTGAGGCGACTTAGAAAGTGGTCATAATCTGAGCAGGACCTCCTGGCC
>NW_017306545.1:897819-910540 GCF_000935625.1 Nanorana parkeri
ACAGAAGAAAAATGTTGGTAAGTATGCAACTGATACCCCACAGATTATAGATAATCATCATCCAATGTCTGCAGACCATAGCTTCCTTTCATCCAATGCTCCTAGAAAGAATAGATAATTGTGGTCTGATAACATTTGGTCAAGTATATGGCGGTGAAGCTTTTAATGGAGTATAGTTAGAAATAATACATCTTTTATCACCACAATTATATATAGCAGCGGTGCCCATTAGGTCGATCGCGATCTACCAGTGATCGCATAGCGATTACTGGTAGATCGCGATGTCCTGTCCTCCCGCCGTGGGGCTTCTCTAGATCCCTGCTGCTCCCCCCATCTGTATGCAGCGGGGATCCGAGGAGAAGTGAAGGAACCGCTGCAGCCGGCGGGGGCAGAGGAGGGAGCCGCTATCACAGAAGTAAGGCCGAGCGGTGAGGAGATAGACGCTCGGCCAGGATCTGACAGCCGGCGCCTCTCTCTCCCCTCACCGCTCGGCCTTAGTTCTGTGACAGCGGCTCCCTCCTCCACTCCTCCCGCAGCTGAAGTGCTTCTTTCACTTCTCCTCGGATCCCCCGCTGCCTCTGCCCGGGAGAACAGCGGGGATCCAGAAAAAAAGCTGAGCCCCCGTGTGCGCGGCCAAGCGGCGGAGGATCGGTACATATCAGTGCTATGTTCCGATCCTCTGTGCAGGACAAACACTGGCGCGATCAGCTGATCAGTCCAGTGTTTGTAAATAACTGGAGACACATAGTACTATGTGTACCACGTAATGAATGAACAGGATGTAATTTGCATCACTTCCTGTTCATTCATGATTTTCTCAGCGGGGAGAAGCACTCTGTACAGAGGCTCCTCCCCATTCAGAAACTGGATGATAGTAAAATATATTCTGAAAAACTGGAACACAGCCACTAATGTGCCTGGGTTTGCGGGTGCAGGTGATCGGACCGCGGGCGAGGGCCTCCCTGCGGTGCCTGGCTGCGGTGCCATTGACTTCAATGCACCGCCACGCCCCCTCCCGCCCCTGAATGCAGGTGTTTTTTGGTTGGTGGTCTCATTGAGCTTGTCATTTGAAAAGTAAATCTTCAGACGAAAAATTGTGGGCACCCCTTATATAGAGTATGTCTATGTCTATGTGAATCACAGTGTTTGGGGGAAAAATCATTCAGTGGTTGTTCTATTTCCTAATAGCCAATTATTAGCTTCTGTCTAAGGGTGCCTTACATTCAACCAACGTTAAATGTATATTACCAGCTTTCCGATTGGTTAAACATTGCCAGCCAGCAAGTTTGAATATAGAGCCTTATTACTTCAGCTGAAATTTCAGTTGCATTGACCTTATTACTCTTTTAAACACCATGTATCTGTTACAGAAACATTAACAAAATGAGTATAAATGAGCAGCTGCTTTAATTGACTTCTGCACTTTTGTAGGTGATTTCAGCTTCTGAGATCACAGCACGAGCTTATTAAACAATTCCGATTCTAATTTTTTGACTATGCCCATGACATTTGCCTTGCACTTACTGTCATTAAAAACTTGGCTCTTGAGCTTCTAAATTACTAGTAAGGGCTATTGTAAAATGAAGATAGTTAAAAGTACTTTAGTATGTTATCATTACCTGCAAAAAATGTAAATTACCACTAAGAAATCATGTGTGAGACAAGACGATAGGACCCATGTCTCTTTTTAAACAGTTATGTTTCAAAGTTGTCTTAATTGTTCTAATGTATTGCAACGTTCACATTCCATGATACATCTAGCTGTGTGCATAGCATATGTTAAACATTTTAATATGCATACTCACGAGGACTACAACTTACAGTTCCTGCCTATACCCATTGATAAACGGCAACAATAGACAGCATCCATCTGGTCCTATGATTGGGTAGTTGGATGTAGTCTAAACCGTGACTCTTTTGCAAGCCATTGATAGATGGGACTGAGGACCTTTGCAGAAACGTTCGGAGACTTAGACAGTCACTAGTTGCATATGTGTCATGTCAGCACCGGGGCATATTTCAAGAACTTGCAGCCATAAGTTAACTGTTTTGAATGAAAGAGAAGCAGACCCAAATTTGTTTGTGCCAAAAGAGTTTGCACCATTTTTAGTTCCTCGGATCTTTGTGGGACGTCCACTCTTAACACTGCATTACTTGACACCCCCCCCCCCCCCATCCTTCCGACCCTCCCTTTCTCCAACACTGCATTGTCTGCCCTCACGGAGCAGGTACAGGGGATGAGAGCGGATATTTCATTTATACGCCATGATTTACATAAAGTGCACGAACGCACAACAGCTTTGGAGGGTAGAGTGAGCGATTTGGAGGACTCTACTGCCCCTTTAACTGCATAAGTCAAACTGGCGATGCAGAAGATAAATGCAAACTCCCTGAAGTCCGATGATATTGAGAACCGGCGGCGTCGCAACAATATACGCGCTGTCAGTATCCCAGAACGTACCAAAGGAGCTAATGCCACTGATTTCTATGAAAATTGGCTGTCCGAGGTCTTTGGGAAAGAATATCTATCCTCGCTGTTTGCTGTTGAGAGGGCTCATAGAGTCCCGTCCCGTCCCCTGCCACCTGGGAACCCCCCTAGGCCTCTGTTGATCCGGCTTCTCAACTACAGAGACAAGGAGCGCATACTGAGAAAGGCGGGAGAGTTGGGCGAACTATCCCTGGCTGGCTCGAAGGTCTCGGGAGGTGCAACTACGCAGAGCCAAGTTTCAGGAAGTGAAGAAACACCTGCAACAGCTGCACCTCGCTTATTCCATGATCTACCCCGTGACGCTCCGTGTGGTGGCGAACGGCGAGACCCACTTCTTTGATCACCCTGTGCAGGCCTCATCCTGGCTGGAAAAGATTGCTCACCGCCGAGGTCCGGTTACTTGATCATCTCTGCCTGAGGCTATTTTTCTTCTGGCGCTCCTTCCAGTTCCCTACAAGCAACATACAATTTGGGTTGGAGTCACTGTTGTCTACAAGCACCGGGTTGACCCTGGAGCTGCTTCTACCTTTCCCCCAAGGTCTCCCTGCATGGACAGTTTTTACGGGTTTTTCCACTTTTTGTTCCTTACTGGAATGTGAGAGGCCTGGGGGACACTGTGAAGAGAAGATCTGTTTTTTTAGTCATATTCAGCGTAGTAATCCCTCCATTATCTGTTTGCAGGAGACACATCTAACCTCTGATACCTCTGGTACCCTGAACAGACGTTTCTGTCAGGTTGGCTACCATTCCTGTTACTCCACCTACCCGAGGGGGGTCTCCATACTTATTCATAAAAACTTGCCGTTCTCCTGCACACAAGTAAGGGTGGATGCTGCGGGGCGGTATTCCTACACTGCCGCATTTATGAGTTGAACTGTCTTGTTGCCTCTGTATACATTCCGCCTCCGTTCTCCAGTGATGTACTTAAAGACCTTGCTCGGTTTCTGGCTGATAAGCTGCCACTCCCGGTCCTGGTGTTGGGGGACTTTAATAATGTCATGAATGCGGGCATGGACAGGTTTCCGCAACCCTCGACCAACGTACGTGTCCAGAACACACTCCGTTTAGTAACCTTTGTTCGGAAATGGGGCTGCTGGATTTGTGGAGACTGTCAAATCCTGCTAACCTGCAATATACCTGCTACTCCAAACACTCTTTCGTGGATTGACTACGCCCTGGGAACGTCAGAGCTGGTGCCTTACACATCGCGAGTTGAGATACACTCTAGGGGGGTGATTTACTAACCTAAACACACGCACGCACTAGGTGCGTGTGATTTTTACACAGCAAAACGTATTTATCAACCAAAAAGTCTCTAAAAGCATATTTCCACTAATGCCATATATGGAAAAATCATGCACATGATGCATATATAATGCTGCTTCACAGTTTAGACAAAAATGGTTAGCTCATGCATTTACATTCCTGCATTCATCAACGCAAGCAACACAATGTAGAGCTAATTTACACAACATCACCTTGCAATTCATGCAAGGCTTTGCACAACACACCTGCTGGGTGTGTACACACTACAAAGGTGTCTAGATTCCACCAATAGATCATGCTGGGAGGGAACACACTACAGAGGTGTATACTTGTTCAACTCTCCCTGGGCAGGCCCGGCTCGATGCTTCCCTGGCGTCTCCATCCCTACTGGCTGACACTGTTTACGGATAATGCATCACTGGAGAACGATATTTCCTTCTTCCTGTCGGTGAATATCCCTTCTGCGCCCATGGGTGTGGTCTGGGATACATTGAAAGCCTATGTCAGGGGTGCATTGCTTAAGAATATCTGCTCTTTTAAGTCTAGGTCTAGACGTGAACTGAATTTGGCTTATCAGACGGTGGCAGATAGCGAAAAGGCGTTTATAAGCAGCCCCAGTGAGGGTACTGAGGGCGTCTGGCAAGCGGCTCAGCGCTCCCTATCTACTTTGTTGACAGCACAATCTCAGAACAAACTGTTTTTCACTAAGCGGGTGTTTTGGGCGGAGGGGGATGCGGCAGGTAAACTTCTGGCTCAGGTAGCTAGAGCACAGCAACCCACCTCGTATATCGGGGCTATTTCTGACCCGCTGGGGATCACTCATTCAGATCAGGGGAGGATGTCAGACATCTTTAGTACATTTTATGCCTCCCTGTATAGGACAAGGGCGGACTATCCTGAGTCGGATCTGGATAATTATATATGCTTGATCTGGATGATTATATATGCTTCCTCTGGACCTCCTTCACTCGCCTCTGGCTCCTGAGTTGGCTCATCTGCAGGTCCAGTCGGCTATTACCTATCTGGGTATACAGATAACGGCTTCTCCCCTTGACTACATTGCCCTGAATTTACTCCCCCTTCTGGCGAAATTTAGATCTCAACGTACCTCATGGGCCAAATTCCCGCTATCTGTGGCAAGAAGAGTGAACCTGATTAAAATGATCTGGCTACCCCAACTATAGTATATCATCCATAACTCCCCCCTGTGGATCCCTAAAAAGACCTTTCGTCTAGTCAGCGGCATTTTCAGGGACCTGGTCTGGAGGATGAAATCCTCCAGGTTACGCCTTGAAGTCCTTCAGAGGCCAAAGGCCTACGGGGGGCTTACACTGCCCAACCCGTGGCTATACTTCATAGCCTCCCAGCTGCAACATTTTGTGGCCTGGGCGGAATCGGATCATCCTTCGCAATCCTTCTCTCTTCTTCTGCATCTATTTAAAGGTCTGGACCCCCTGTGTTATCTTGATAGTGACATGTATCTTAAAAGACACTCTGCACTTCCAACGGTACGTTTAATGGGACAGGTCTGGAACTCTGCCAAGCAAGCACTGGGGTGGAATATTTAACTAGATATTTTTGCCTTTGTGGCAAAATGGCAGACTCCCTGAACTTTTCCCCCTGCGTGGCACTGTTGACTGGACGCGCAATGGGGTACTGTCTGTGTCCCAGCTCTACCCAGATGGGCACCTATGCACCTTCGACTACCTGCCACTACCTTTGGGCTTCCTCATAGATGTCAATTCCAGTTCCTTCAGGTCCAGCATGCTCTTTAAGCACAGTTTAAGCTTGGTCGTCCCAAATTTTCTCCTACTCCGACTCTGGATGCTGTGTTTATGGCTGCGCACACTAAGGGAGTTATTTCCTTTCTGTACAGTCACCTCCTCCGTAAGTCAGATGTCCTTAACTCTTTGAAGTGCAGGGAGGGTGGGGAGACTGACCTGGGCACTATATCGGACGAGGATTGGGAGGAGGTTCTTCAGGGAGTTGAACAAGTGTCCATGTCACCTACCCACAGACTGACGCAACTGTTCATCGTCCACAGAATTTACCGTACGCCCACATTTCTGTTCCGTATAGGGTACAGGGCTGATCCCAATTGCCCAAAGTGCAATAATCACCAGGGTTCTCTAATCCACTTGCTCTGGAGATGCCCCAAACTAGTGAGGTATTGGGGTAAGGTACTGGAGGTCATCAACACGGTCTTTGGATCCGCATTGGTTAATACCCCTCAGGTTTGCCTCCTTGGTATATTGGAAGCACTGGAGGTGGCCCCCCACGCGACGATGGCCATTAAAAGGGCCCTATTTACTGCGTCTAGGTTGGTGGTGCGGAAGTGGGTTTCATCCTCCCCCCCACGCTGGATCTCTGGATGGGTGGAGTTTGAACGGGTCACTTGTAGGCAGAGAGGTAACCTGAAGAAGTTTAATGCTATGTGGGCTGACTGGCTGTTATACCGGGGGCGGGATACGCTAGGGTGAATGAGTCAAATGGTCCGCTGCGCTCTGCGACCGGTTTTGGGTAACTGCGCTATACTGTTATGCGGGGGATGGATGTGATGTAACGTATATACGGGTTAGCTGTATTGTCTACACATGTGGTATGTATTTCTCCAAGGCGGCCTTTTGATTGACGGCTCGCTGTTAGCGGTTGTATGTACACCTCTCTTTTTACTTTATTTCACCTTATTTTGTTTTGGATCTGATTTCCTTTGTACTGATTTTTTTGTTTGCACAAAATTTTTTTAATAAAAACTATCTGATTTAAAAAAAAGAAATGTCACAAGTGTGATGTGTCGAGATCGGCGCATTGGCACTGTGTCGGGCAAAGCACACCAGCCGCTGTGTATTTAGCGCAGCTGCTGGTGTGAATTGGTCCTAAAGGAAGTAAACAGAAAGATGGATAAATCGCTATGGTACACTTGTATTATGGTACACTATGGGTCTTTGCAACTGTATGCATGCAAAGCAAATTGTACAATGATGCTCAATGTGTATGGTGCAGTCCTAGTTTGACATGCGCGTATAATGCTGCTTTTCTGCCTTTTGTTCACAATGTGCATAATGGAACATATCAACATTTTACCTGAAATAAAGTTATAAAGCTAATGTGACAAGCATGATGATTTCTCAGTAAGGACTGAAATGTGCATGAACCAAGCAAAGCAGAAGACAAATACCATGCTGTTGAAGCAAAAAAAAAAGGCACTGTATGTAGGGGTAGGTATCATTAAAACCTCTATTCCAAGCAGCATTTGTGAAATTGTGTACACATGATTGCCATGGCACATGTCAAATACTACAGACCTCAGTTCAGCCCAAATGCATGCATTTCAGGCCTCTGATTAACCGTAATGCATGCACGCACGCACATTAAACTTTAGATCAGCCCGGGTTCACGCATGACCTTCAGTTCTCAGATCAGCCCCAATCCATACACTCCAAACCTCTGATCAGCCCAAATCCATATACTTCAGACCTCAGATCCGCCTTAAATATAAAAGATGAGATTGTGTCAAGTAAATAGATACCAAACATGTCAAGCCTCAAAATTGCATGTACCTGTGAAACAGTGGAAAACTGTGGTACCCAAAATTGTCCATTGGCGATGCTTTAAAAGCCGTTACAGGTCAACAATTTAGAGGTATCTGCAAATAATAACCTAGAATTATTGCTCTCTCTTTGGCAATACCTAACATGTGTGGCACAATCGTTTTCATACATAGGCGTTTCCGTTCATATGTGGGGGCGGGGGCTTGAAAAAGTTTGCTTTTAATTCATTTTATTTGACTTTTTTTTTTTTTGCACCTAACTTTATTTGTATCACATAAGGGGCTAACAGAAGGTGCTGCTACATTTTCACTGTCCATTTAGTAGGCTGAGGGTCCAACTTTTGCTTCAGTAGTGGAGGTCCAGGACTTTGATGAGTTACCTGGATAAGAAGAGTCGCTGAACAGGATTAAAAAAATCTTCGAACACAGTTCCCAGTTTAAAGATGAATTAAAAGCAAGCAGCTTAATACAAAGTTGAAATTTGTCTATGTCAACTAATGTAACAGGGTCAACCCTACCAGACAGGATAGATCAGGTGGTGATATTACAATGGTCCACCGCTATTCTGTCCACCAGAAGTCAGCAGCCTCACCCTTGGAATTCCTTGAAAGTGCTCTGCATCTTCAGTCTTTAGTGTTCCCTGTGACTGTGCCACATTAGTTACCTGCAACAAGTCTCTCTTAACACTGTCAGCAGCTCAACACACACCGCACTTTGCCCAGTACTGGTTGCTAGCACACCATGCCAGCCTTATGGCACGTTCCCTCCTCTTCATCCAGCTAGATTCGGTGGGAGGGGCTAAAACATCCAGCTCCAGGAAGGCAGCTAATCCCGTTTACCTTTTGCCCTCCAGCAAAATGAACACTGCCCCTCCTATGCTGGGGACATTTGCTCCTCTCTTCACTGTGCCCCTCTAGGTGTCTGGTGGGCAGGTCCCAAGCAGCAGGAAGCAAGTGATGATCTACGGGCCAAGAAAAGATGTTCTGCTGCACAACTTAAAGGGTCAGCAGCAGAGCTACAGAAAAAATGGTTTTGAGCAGAGTTATTGCATTCTGTTGCCAAGGCAGTAGGAATTCTGTAGGAGGGGATGAGGCAGTAGGACAGGGTTGTAGAAGAGATTGGGAAAGGATTTAAGCAGGACCAGATTTTGTAGAGGAAAAAACAAGCACGCCCAGAAAATTATGGGAGAAAACTGAAGGCAACAAGGTGAGATTGTGGAGGGTAGGAGGGAGAGGCGCCTAGAGAGGATTGTGGAAGAAGTTAGGCAAGGAGGCAGCAGGACCTGATTGTGGAGGAAGGTGAAAAAGAAGACAATGACAGTGGATTTGTGTTGATAGGGAGACACAGCAAAACCTGATTGGATAGGATGAGTATTGAGGAAGAGGAGATGTAACATGGGAGATGTAGCATCACATGGGGTTCCATGTGCCACCTCACCGCTACAAAGAGCTGCAAGGAGGAAGCAAGGTATGGAAGATTTCTTTACAATAGTCAGCTGTCACTGACAGAAGGACCTTCCACATTCACAGATGTGTGAATGTGGTTAAGGCAGATGCTTGGCTGATTCTGGTGCACTGCATAGTTTTTTGTAGGTGATGATGGCTGCTATGTCTAAGTCCTGCAAGTGCTCAGGCACCAGACAACCTGCCACTAGCATTACATCTGTACAAAGACAGGTGACTGCAAGTTGCAGAGGGCAAAGTAGTGTGATCCAAGTTGTCACTAAAACATTTAGAGCATTTGAAGTTTCTTTGTGTCTATGAGTAACTATTAGCCAGAAAGCTAAAAGCTTTTGTTGATGTTCATAAGGTTTTTGTGAGGAAGGGGGTTATGATTCTTTGCTGCTGAAAAAATATGTATAGCAAACTGTTGGTTAAAGTGATAGTAAAGTCAAAAGGTTTTTAAGATATTTCAAATGCAAAATTAAATCACTTACAATGGATGCTGCTCGATGATGTAATGTTTAATTTTCCTGCATAAGCAGCTGGTCCCCAGAGTGCAGGCCCTGATATCCAGTTTTAGGGTGGCTCCTTTCCTTTGCAGGGTCCTATGAGGCCACCCTTGCTAGTAAGCTGTGTGTGTCTCAAGAAACACACAGGCATCGCAATGCACGCCATTCCTCTGCCCCCTGCTCCTCCTTCCTTTCTCGTCTCTTCAGCTAGTAGATGGACAGCTGCTGGAGACTGTGCTGTCCCTTGTGATCTTGTACTAAAGAGGACATTTAGGGAAGCTGAGCTGAGAGAGTTGGAGCCAAATGATTGGAAACATGATGACTGTAAGTGCTTGGGCAAAAGTGTAAATAAATACTTTGCTGCACTCGGTATATTTGTTTGATCTGGATTCATTATTGAAGTTTGAAAGTTTAATGCTACTTTAACAGTGATACCAACTGTGTTTTGTATTTTTCTCTCCTAATACCAAATGGTTCTTTTACATGTATTTGAATTTCCAGGACAAAACTAATTCTCTGGAAATGTTGTGTGAGATCCTAAATCAGACTTCAATGAAAAAAAATATATATTTTTTGCTGGGTTTGTGTTTCTGTGAGCTTTAGTCAACAATCACTTCCCGCTTCCTTTTAGATTGTAAGCCCTCATGGTCAGGGCCCTGCTTTCCATCTTGTCTTAAATTGTATTGTGATTGTAAAATCTTCCTTATATTGTAAAGCTCTGCGCAAACTTTTGGCGCTATATACATCCTGTATAATAATAATAATAATGACTGCCAATGGAGATAGAACCCCCAGTGGCACCAAAAAAAGTGCAGCTATCCCCAAACTTGCCCCATTGTAGGCTGAGTCATCCCTGTCAGTGCCTGAGATTATTAATCAGCTTGTTTGTCTTTGCAGTCCAGGCAGTGTGATAAATCTGACACTTTGACTTTGAACCATGCTACCACTTAAATGTCCTCCTCATCAACCAAAGCTCTGTTCCTCTGAGTACAAGTTTATCTTCTCAGTCTACTCTTATCCGAATGTGGTGAGGTGTTGAGGAGAAAGAAAAGTAGAACTGCTCATGTGTGACATTGCTACCCTAATAAAAAGTACTGTACTACTGGAGCTCGGTACTAGACTGATGCACCCGCATTGGGTGTTTTATATAACTGATGCAGAGTCTTGGCTGAGATTGAGACCCGCAAAATCTGTCTTGTGCCTGGTATACATCGCCCCTAGTTTACTCTGCATGGAACGACAACCATAACTAAGTTATTTTTTATGTATTGAGCTGCTCCTTATCCTGGGTTAATTATTACTGAGGGATCAGTTCTTGTTTATGTTTTCCTTTAGCAGCTCAAAGTTACTATATTTGAAGTTGATCCGTGGGCCCGGCCCAGTTTTCACATGTAGCCCCACGCTTCACCACTCAGACCCTGATGGGTGACTAGCCCTACCTATTGCTCTAGTGTCGGTTTCCCTGGAAAGGAGACTCCATATTTTCAGTTTCCCTCTTCTTTCTTCCTCTCCCTCTGTTGGTCTCTTGTCTCTTTCCCTGCACCTCCTTCACTTCCCTTGTGTATCCTTTCCTCTGGACCCTCATATTCTGACTAAAGATTAGCGTACCTTCATTATGTCCATTAAAATAGTTTCCCTAAACATACAAGGGCTTAACCAACTAAATAAAAGAGTCAAGGCATGCTGTCACTTTAAATCTCTGCATGCCAACGTGATATGCCTACAAGAAACCCACTTTAAAAAAGACTCATCCCCATCCTTTCTTCACTCGGCTTTCCCTAACTTCTATGTAGCTTCCGCTGCAACTAAGTGTAGGGGAGTCATTATAGCCTTCAGGATGTCTCTCCCATTTATTTGGCGTGAATCAATTAAGGATCCTGAGGGAAGGTACATCATATTAGTAGGGTCGATTTATGACGTCCCTCTTACGATTGTTTCATACTACGCCCCTAATACTGGACAACTGGGATTCTTTTCACACTTATTGAAGCTGCTTGACACTCGATCACAGGGGACCCTGATAATGTGCGGGGATTCTAGCCTTATCTTACATCTTCATACTGATCGCCACGATCCTAGTGACCCCACTAACTCCCCACCTATTCTGACTATGTCCAGACGGTTCCGCTCATTATTGACTGACCACGGCCTGGCGGACTCCTGGAGGGAATTGCACCGTGCAAATGAAAACTACACTTTTTACTCGAACCCGCACAACACCTTCTCCCGCATTGACCATATATTTTTACACACCTCGTCGCTACCCTATGCTATATCTGCCTCTATACAACCTATCCCATGGTCAGATCATGACTTGGTGAGCCTGACATGCAATCTCTTGCTCCCCAAGAAACATGGTTTCACATGGTCCCTGCGAGACTCCTTGCTCACTGACCCTGAAGTGTTTACCTCAATAGGTGCTGCTCTAAAAGACTTCTTTCTCGTGCACACTTCCTCAGTGGGGTCCTTCGGACTGGTCTGGGAGGCCCACAAGGCCACTATCAGAGGTAAATTGATTCAACTTGCATCCAAGTTTTAACGGAAACGCGATGCGTGGATCCGACACCTTGAGGCTGCTCTCATGCGGGCTTCCCAGGCCTTCCAGGAGGTTCCCTCCTCGGAAAACAGATCCCTTTTATCATCCATTAGGACGGAATTAAACTTGTGCCCAACACATAAAGCGGAGGCCCAGTTACACTGGGTGAAACACAAATTTTACATTCAGGGAGACAAACCGGGGAAAGTGCTGGCTAGCAAGCTGCGGGAAGCAGGACCCAAACATGCACCAATACAACAGAGCTTTGATAGAGACCGCCTGGCCGCTCACCCCGTAAAGATCCTACAGATCTTTCAACATCTCCTTCAATCCCTTTATCACTCTACCGGAGAGATCCCCCAATCCGCCCTTGAATCTTTCCTTAGCAACCTGAACCTCCCTACTCTAACCGAGGAAGCTAAATTAGACACTGATTCGGAAATCACGATTGAAGAAGTTCAAAATGCCATCAAATGACAAAATAATGGGAAAAAACCAGGATGGGTACACTGCCCTCTACTACAAAAAGTTTTCAGAAGACGTGTCCCCCCCACCTGACTAAACTTTTTAACGATCTGTGAAAGGGACATGCGCTGCCCAGTGTTTCCTTGGTGTCTTCATAGTTACATAGTTACATAGTATTTGAGGTTGAATAAAGACATTAGTCCATCAAGTCCAACCTATTAGGATCTCATTCTAGGAGTACCTGTACCCCTGTATATTACGGTCCCTTAAGAAATCGTCCAAAAGTTTCTTGAACAATTCCACATTATTTGCTGAAATCACCGCCTGTGGCAGTGAGTTCCAGACCCTAACTGATCTTACTGTGAAGAACCCCCTTCGCCCCTTGTGCTGGAATTTTTTTTCCACCAATTTTAGGTGGTGGCCTCTAGTTTTTGTAATGGAGTTAATTTTAAACAGTTTATCGCT
>NW_017306545.1:910594-923183 GCF_000935625.1 Nanorana parkeri
GTTTGTGACTAGCTTCCCGCTTTCATCCTTTATTGGGCCTATCTGCTCCTTTCTCACCTTTTTACTGTTAATATATTGGTAAAACTTTTTGGGGTTCTTTTTACTATCTGCGGCGATATGCTTTTCGCACTCAGTTTTAGCTGCCCGTCTTCCATCTGCATTACCCCCAAGCTCCATGCCGACCACTCGTCCTGGGAGAACTTCAGACCTATTTCCCTAATTAATATTGATATCAAGTTACTCACGAAAATTCTAGCCAGCAGAGTTCATTCCTATGTGAACACACTGGTTTCGAGGGATCAAGTTGGGTTTATGCCGGGATGACAAGCAGGAGATAACATACGTCGCATCTCTCGAATTCTCCACATAGCCCACACCAAGCGTACCCCAATCATGCTGCCGTGCCTAGACATTACCAAGTCCTTCGATTCCAATGGTTGGGATTATCTCAGGTGGGTGCTCTGGCATTGGGGCTTTGGACAATCGTTCTTGCGGTGGATAGACACTTTGTACTCCATACCTTCGGCATACAGTAATACCTTGGTTTACAAGTAACTTGGTATGAGAGCGTTTTGCAAGACAAGCAAACATTTCTGAAAAATTTTGCCTTGATATACAAGCGACGTCTTGCAATAAGAGCAAAATTTTGTAGAAAAGCGCCACCCGAATAAGGCTGTAGCAGTGCGAGCGATGAGTCTGTTTAACGACAATGCAATGCCACATTGGATAGATTCCTTGTTAAGGTTTCACGAAATGAAAAAGATTCCATTGAGTCAAGAGATAGCAGTGATTCCGTTAGTGATAGTTGTCCTACACAATAATCCTCCTCTTTCTTGTCCCTCTCACACCGGCCACAAAGGTACCTGTAATTGGTTTATTTTTCTTTATATTTTGTACAGTGTTATATTACAGTATTGTAATCATTTTATATGAATATTTTTGGGTTGTGGAACGAATCATCTGAATTTCTATTATTTCCTATGGGGAAATTCGCTTTGATATACAAGTGCTTTGGATTACAAGCATGCTGCCGGAACGAATTATGCTCGTAAACCAAGGTATTACTGTATGTCCAATATCAAGGCTTCAGATCAGAGTCTTTCCCAATTTCCAGGGGAATTAGGCAAATATGTCCTCTTTCCCCTCTACTATTTGCCCTAGCAACTAAGCCATTGGCCCAGGCTATTCGTACTCATAATGATATCCAGGGTATTGAAGTGGCAGGTTACCATCATAAAATTAGCCTTTTTGCGGATGACGCCTTATTGATGATTACTAATCCCCTGACTTCTTTGCCTAACCTTCTACCGTTGTTACCTCAATTTGGAACATTCTCTGGCCTACACGTTAACCCAAACAAAACGAAAGCACTTAATGTATCCCTGTCTCTCTGCGATTCTTTAAAAACCTCCTTTCCCTACTCTTGGGTTCAGACAGCCCTCCCTTATCTTGGTGTTCATCTTACCCCAACATATGAAACCCTGTATAGTGCAAATTATCCTAAACTGTTTGCTCATCTGCTCTCGCTACTGAATTCATGGGGTAAACACCATATTTCCTGGCTTGGCAGAATCACGGCTGTGAAAATGTCACTTCTTCATAAATTTTTGTACTTCCCTAGGGTCCTGCCTATCCCTATTCCATCCTTTATAAAATGGGATCTCCAGCGTCAAATTTTCCGATTTGTCTGGTCCGGTTCCATTTCTACAATTGCTCGATCGGTTTTATACCGTTTAAAGGCCCACGGAGGCCTGGGACTACCCCTATTTTAAAAATATTATGCGGCTGCACAAATGGTTCCCTTGATTAATTGGCACTCAGAACGGGAGGTCCCTTTGTGGGTCTCCCTGGAGGCGTACCTCTGTGACCCGATACTCTTGACCAATCTTCCGTGGTTGCACCCTAAACTTCGAAGAACTGTTGCATGTCCTGTCACAAAAAATACCCTGCGACTCTAGGACGCCCTTAAAGTCTCTCAAAGATGGGTATCCCCACATACCCCCCTTATGTCTTTACAGGGGAACCCCCTTTTCCTTCCAGGATATGATAATCCCTCAGCCTTTCATAGATGGAGGTCACGCTCCCTGTCC
This sequence comes from Nanorana parkeri, assembly GCF_000935625.1. Taxonomy (NCBI): domain Eukaryota; kingdom Metazoa; phylum Chordata; class Amphibia; order Anura; family Dicroglossidae; genus Nanorana; species Nanorana parkeri. The sequence goes on from NW_017306545.1 coordinate 912,685, forward strand.
CATGTTAGACATTTCTACACTGCGTCAGGTATTGTATCCTTTCTGGTGCTCCAAGATAAAGATCAGCTTGCTACCAGAGATCTTTTTCAATTCCTACAGATTAAACACTTTTTGCAGACACTTGCTGGATCGGTTCGAGACCTGACTAGTATGGCACACTTCGAAAAACTATTGTTGCTTGACACACGAGGCCCAGGCCTGATCTCTCATCTCTATGCCTCCTTGATGGAGTCACTACAACAGAACCTTCCCCCCTATGCCTCAAAATGTGAGCAAGAACTAGGGTGTTCCATAGACGAGGACACTGGGTCCCAGATTTGGTCCACAACTGCAAAGAGTTCTACCAATGTACAAGCAGTATTAGAAGTATTTAGAAGTACTTAGAAGTATTACTTCTAATATGGTATCTGGTTCCTCTCCGCATCTCCCGTGCAGTTCCCTCTAGGTCCCCGTTCTGTTTTAGAGGTTGTCACGCTGAAGGTTCCTTCCTTCACATCTGGTGCGAGTGTCCTAGGATACGTTGCTTTTGGTCCAGGGTGCATCAATTGCTTTATACTGCTATGGGACAATCATTTAACAAAAGCCCACTTGAAGCACTGCTTGGTAAGAAACCGGTGGTCTGCACCCGGTCTCAGTTTCGGCTGGTTACCCATATCTTTATTGAAGCAAGGCGGGTGATTGCACGTGCTTGGTGCACCCCCACAGTCCCCTTTTTGGAGGTCAAGCAGAGGGTTTCGCATGTCATGTTCTTTGAGAAAATGTCAGCTGTCCAGTCAGATACACTTCCCGTATTTGAGAAGACCTGGGAACCATGGATCGTTTCCTACATGCCTTCCACTTTTAATTTAGACTTGCTTGTCCTCTAAAATCCCCATACACCTTCTATGATCAGGTAATGTATACCACCTACTGCCCTATATATAAGTGAGGGCCGAGTCCCTTTCCTGCACCCGTACCATTCTACTCACCTCTCTACCCTACCCTACTCTACTTTCCCTCCCCGCTTCTTTACTTTACCCTGAGTCAACATCCTCGACATGGCTTGGGTACTTAGAGGGCCCATATTGTTGTTTATCCACCCATTTTATGTCTCCTGAAGCCCAAAAGGCTTTCATAGTTGCACGACTTAATGTGAATTATATATGCTTAAAACTGTATATGCAACGTTAAATTATATGTACTTCTATTTAGTACTACTATGTTGTACCTACGATTTATACTATTGTTATTGTATGTTTTCCTTTTATTTTTATTTTTTGCTTGGAAAATCTTGAAAATCAATAAATATTGATTGAACGAAAAAATACTGTACTACCTTAGAAGGACAGTACCTAATAGGAAAGTGTACTACATTCTTGTTAGGACAGTAACGTCACAGGGGACAAAGATTCTTGCCTCATAGCCCCCTGCTGTGGTAAAACAGGGATCCCTATTGTATCTTGTTTGTTGACCATTGGCAACATGTTTCCTGGTTGGTGTGCCTTCTCCTAACTATGCAAAGGTTGGCGCCACTTACTAATTCACCAAGAAAACCATTCCGTTCAAACCTTTATTTGGCGCAAAAAGGTCCAACCTGACAAGTTCTGACAAACCAGTTCACTCATCATTATTAGCTTAGTAGAGATTGTACTGGGGAGTCCATCTTTTTCTGATTTATTTTCACAATCTAGGATTTTACTGTACAATATGTGCTCAGTGTCATGCAGTGGAGCACGTTCTCAGTGAGGAATTTATAATTTATAACAAAACCATTATAGCTGCCTTTAATTTAGGAATACAGATGTCGCCTAAAGAGCTGGCGACCACTTTAGCCACCAAAAATGCTCTCTTAGCCTTGAAAACAGAACAATCAAATGTTTCAGAACTTTTTCAGAGTCTGTGATCCTACCGCACAGTGGTGGTCCACCCTCCAAATGCAAGCATGAAAATGATTGGAGATAATACAGTATTATTCACAACAACGACGAAGAAGGAATAAGCTGACAATGACCACTTCACCTACTGAGGCCCTATTGCATACACTAGTCCTTAGACGGCATTTATTTTAATTTATTTTCACCAGATTATCCTAGTACCAACACACTTCTTGTGCTATGGTGACAATGCTCACTCAATAGCACTATTATACTACTAATATCCAAATCCTCATACTAGGATAATAGCTGTGCTGCTACAGCCACTGATATTTCCTGTTATTTCCAAAACACTGTACAGTGGATATAAAAAGTCTACGCACCCCTGTAAAAAAGACAGGTTTTGTGAAAAAATCAGACCAAGATAAATCACTTCAGAATTTTTGTCACCTTTAATTAGACCTATGATCTGCACAATTCTATTAATAACAAACTGACATTTTTAAAGAGGAAAAAAATCAAAGTAAAAAATAGGGAAGCACCAATAAAGTTTTTTCGATATTAAGTACAGATTTTATTTTCCCGGTACGCCGATACCGAATACCGATACCGAAAGTCTTATTAAGGAAGCCGAGCGGCGTGTAATGACTTGCTGCCCAGCTTTCCAATCAGCTAGGAAGCCGTCTCCATGCTCCCTCGACACCAGGTGGCCAATCAGAAAAGCTGGGCTACAAGTCATTACAAGCCGTCTGGCTTCCTGATTGCCCGAGTAGCCGTCTCCATGCTTCCTCATCAAGTGACGAGAGAGCATGGAGCCGGCTTCCGAACCAAACAGGATGCCGGGGGTGGCGAGTCATTACTTGCCCCCAGCTTCTTGATTGGCCAGGAAGACAGCTCCATGCTCCCTTGTGACGGGACACATAATGACTTGCTGGCCGGCTTACTGATACTGGAAATTTTGGTATCGGGATAGGCAGCGGGAACATTTGGGCGAGTAGGAGTACTTGTTCAAATACTCAGTATCGGCACCGATACAATACTAGTATCGGTATTGCTACATGCCTAGTAAAAAGCTTACAACAACATGGTTTCATAAATATGCACACCCTTAAACTAATACTTTGTTGAAGAAAAGCAGCCCCAAAGAATAATGCTGCCACCACCATGCTTCACTGTGGGCACAAAACCTATGGTAATACAGAGAGGGTGCTGAGTAGGGCACAGTAGAAAAGTAGCCACAGTGATGACCCAAGAACTTATATTCAAATGGTTTGTGGGGTCTAGATGCTGACTGCTTATCGTTTCATGGTGAGCATATTGCGTTTGCACGCAGACAGTGCCTGGCATATGTTGGTAATAAAACAGGGATTTTGGCATTGATTGGTATGTATACAGTGGTTGGTGTCTAAACACAATGAGTAGGCACTGAGCTTTTCACATGGTTGCAGTAAACAAAGTGATGTTAAATAACTGTGGAATGTTAATGATTGAAAATTGTGGAATTTTAATATGCTATTTACTGAAGCATTGTGGCAATGTAACGAATGATTTATATGATTCGTTTTTTATTGTTTACTTACACCTTTTAAACCTTGCCTACCGGACATACCCACTTATATCGGCCTACCAGGACCTGTTGAGGACCAAGTCAGATTTTAAGTATTTAGTTCAGGTCAAAGTTCATTTTTTCTTGTCATTCCCTGTTGCTGTTTGCTAAATGATTGAAAAACACGAGCTCATTAAGTGGAGTGTCATAAACAAACATTCATTACTAGTGACATTACAAAATTATTATGATAAAAGGATGAGCTCTCTGGATAAGGAACATTCACAGATAGCTGGGTGTAGACAACAAAATTATTCACATTCATGCATTGTAATCAAAAAATGGGGGGGAAGTCACTGAGAAAGTATGAGAACACCATTGCTGTGTTAATTTACTCCTGAATTATCTCTTTTGACACAAGTGAAGTCCGATTAGATGACAACTCATCTACATGACACAGGCAACATCTGTCACATTGACCTACCCTCTTGTGGATTACTCATCCATGCCATGCTATTGTCATGATTATTATCTCAGCTTCATTCTGAGTTTTATTTTAACTCAGAAACCTTTATTATAATGGGTTTTTGTATTTTAAGGTAGTTTATACTATCACAGGCTCTATTTTTGCTGGATATTATAGTTATAGGCCGGATGCAAATAGTAAAATTATATTACCTGTCATTTTTATTCTAAAGATTTTAGGGTCTATTGGAAATCTATTTAAGAAGTTCTTAATTATTATAAACAGACAAAATAATTATTTGTATAAATAGTGGTTTTCTCTTCAAAGAGAGCTCACATTACCTTATTTTAGAGTTCTTCTCTACTCAATGATAACAATGGGGGTTGCTAAATGTAGGGTTGCTTGTTAGAGACCCTGCTGTCAGACACTTAACCAGGAGAGCCTACCACAGATGCCTGGAATGCCATTCTGCTGGCAAGGCAGTTAAGTTGGGTGATCATCAACTCTATTGCAACCCAGAGCACTTTGATGAAGGCACATGGCATGAGTATTTCAAAAGGGCTATGGACCAAGCACATTGTCAGGCCTGGATTTCATTATCAGAGCCTGTAGGTACACAACATTTGGCAGTCTAAGTAACAACCCTCTGTTAGAACCACAGTCTTTAAAACAGGATATTGTCCAGCTAAAATGTTTTTTTCCTAGTTTTGTATAGGGTAATGAAGGATCAGAACCCCTAATGGATGGTGACTTTAATTCATAGCAACGTTGTTAAGATTTCAGATCACTTCCCGTTATACAGACAATGTTTTATTAAACATGCAAAAAACTACCCCATGAGTGGGGCATATGAGACACCACATCCCCATCAACACACAAAGGTTTGGAAGAGACCAATCTGGGATTTTTAAGGTGTCATGAATATAAGAGAGGCTAAATGTATACATATAAATTCCATATATTTATTCAAAGAAGTAAAAAATATTTTATACATAATAAAAACAGTCTATATGATCCCAGCAATGCTGTTGTCTTGACCAATAAATATTGCATATAAGACGCTATTGCCCCATACACATATAAAACATCATATACATATGCACTGTTGTCATTGAATGCAGCTTAACATGAAATCAACAGGTCCAGTGTTTCCAAGATGTTTCATGTGTATATAGAGACACTAAACCGCAGGTAAATAATGATAACCGTAACATGTTTCCCAGAGCCTTGTCCGCTTCTTCAGACTGTGCTATACATGATGCAATATGGGAATTCGAACAAAACAAAAAAAAGTATACTGTTCTAATTTGTTAACTATATGGGCTCTTTGTCTCAACAAAACGCATTATGGCTATCATTATTTATCTGCGTTTTATTGTCTCTCTATACACGGAAAACATCTTGGAATCATTGGACGTGTTGATTGCATGTTACACTGCATTCTATGACAAGAGTGCATATCTATATGGTAAACCTTTGATTTTTGTATTAAAAAGGATGGGAGGAACTCTCCAACAACAACAGAGACCAAAGTGAAAATGCTTTTTTATGTTATTTTTTTTAGCAGAGTAGGGTAAGGCTAGGTGTTATATTAATTTCTCTGTTGCAGATTTTCCTTCATTTATGTCTGGTAGACAGTTATCACTGGCATGGAAAGTAAGTGAAGAATTTCCCCAAAGCATATGTTTTTGGCTGGACGCTTTATTCTGGCTTAGAATAGTGTGATAATGTGTAAATGACCTTATACCAGATGATTGTTCCTTCTGAAGATGGGGAAAAAAAGATGTCTTTTATGAATTTTGTTAGAGAAATCTAAGATTCACATTTAAATAACTATTTTTAAAGCGATCCTGTTACCAAATAAAAAAATGCATGTAAAAGCATAGTTCCATAGTAAGTAAGGTTGAATAAAGACTCAGGTCCATCCAGTTCAACCTATGCACAGTATATGTGTGTGTCTAAATGTTTTTCTTTCCATAAACAGTTTTTTATTCACTTGCAATGTGTCTTTGAATTTAGAATGACATTTAGAATGACATTAAGCCAACACAGTAACAAACCCCTCACAACCCCTCCTAACATTACAAAGAAGAAGAAGCAAGTTGAAATTGTAACCCTCAAGAAGCCAGACAATCCTAACCCAAGTAAAAGCAATTTAAACTGCAAGAAACATTTTTGATTTTTTTTTTTTTTTAGCTTATGCTGTGTGAATGGAAACTTGTGAGAAATATAAAATAGGTGTTATCCCAATTTGGCTTGGAAAATGGAAATACACTTTAAGGGTTGTAATGGCAGAGAGCAAAAAGTATCACTGAAAGAATTTCATGTATAGATCTTTTAACTGAAAACAGCCTCTTGATATACAAGAATAATTTCAGCAACTCAGAAAAATATACCTTATGAACAACAAAACGGTCTCCTTTTTTCAAGAAGGAATGCAACTTTAGACACATTAAGGTTGATTTACCAAAGGAATTGAGAATATTTACAAAATAAATTGTGGGAATATTCACTTCAATTGTCCAGTCACGTGAAATTTCTGTTTACTTATTTCATCTGCACATGTTTGAACAAATTAAGTGAATATTTACACAATTTATTGTGTGAAGATTCTCAAATCTTTTAATAAATTACCCCAAATGTAATACAGTCTCTAAATCTAAAATAGGCGTGCCATGTGTATTCCTAGGTGATTGGATCATGTACTGCCTCTTTACACACTGAATTATAAATGGGTTAAAAACGTATTCAAAACATGCAGTACTAAGGGGCTGCCCAAATATTTTCCTTTGGTCTGAAATAATTATTACCAAAAGATTTAACAATTCTCAAATCTTCATTGGCCAAAAGATTACCTTTTAAAGGTCAGCCATATTCAAATGCCTTTCCTGTCATTTCTTTAATGTTCTTCAGCAAAGAAATATTGCTGCAAAAACGCATTAGTAGATCTTATATATGGCATATGGGTCAACTATATTTATTAAAAAAAGAAGGGGGTTTTACAGATAATTGTGTAACTAGTCATGTACTTTGTGTCCTATTTGGATGAATTCTGTCCTATAAGGTTCGTAAATGACTGTTCAATGTTCATCAAGCACTCCATGTCTTTTATATTGATTTTTTTAAACGCTGTCATAGAAGGCAACTAATTGCCAGTCTATCCAACCTACTAAGTCTGTGGAATGTCATTAGGCAAGTCTATTAAACTCTTTAAAAAATAAATTGACAGCATTCCATAACCTGCCTAAAGAAACCAATGGCGACATCTAGGGTTTTATTGTACACGAGTAGCTGAATGCAAGTGATTTTATCTTTTTTTGTTTTGTAAAAAGTACATATTGGCAACATTTATATTATAATTTGTTTAAGAAATTCCCATCTCCAAAATAAAATCTCTGGGAGATGATACCTGCCTGATCTCTTTGGAAAGCGAGGCAATATACAGGTGAAACTCGATTAATTAGAATATCGTGCAAAAGTAATTGCAGTAAGTGCTGCAAAAGGGGCCCAAACCAAGTACTGAGTACATATGCATGCTTGTACTTTTCAGAGGTCCGATATTGTTCTATGTACAATCCTTGTTTTATTGATTGCATGTAATAATCTACTTTTTTGAGGTTGTGGATTTGGGGTTCTTGGGGTTTTCATGAGCTGTAAGCCATAATCATCACAATTATGACAAATCACGGCTTGAATTATCTTGATTTGCATGTAATGAGTCTATCTCATATATTAGTTTCACCGTTTAAGTTGCATTAGTGAAATAAATGAACTTTGCACGATATTCTAATTATTCGAGTTTCACCTGTACTGTATGGGCTGCTTTGTGAACAGCCTGATTTGTACAGGTGAAGCTGAAGTGGTGCCCCAAGCCAGAACCTTGTTGCCCTTATGCTGTATAAGCATGAATTAATTTTGTTGCCACCAATGTGACATGATTGCTACTACTGAGGTGGACAACTAAATATAAATACAGAGAGCAAATGTGAAATCTAGGAACCAGCAAGACCCTTTAGACTGGATTCACACCAGTGTTTTTAATGTGAGTTACTGCAACACAGTTAACACTGTATATGTTTGTTACAGTGAATTGCCATTCATTCTGAATGGCACCCCTATACATACATTATAAAGCAACACTCCTGCCCTTTAGCACACCACAATACAAAGATGTGAACGCACTGTGTATAATGGTTTGCTGCTTTGGCCAGAAATGGTGCACATATGCTTTTTCATGCATTGAGGTATGGTAAGGGCCCTTTTAAATTGAATGTGTGAGTGCTATTCCACAAATGTTTACAGCACACCACAATGCATAGCAATGCGTTGTGGTGGGCTGCATTGGACAAAATGCTGCACATTCCTGTGCCTTGGCAGCCTATTCAAAATAAATTGACTTCTTTAACGCAACACACATTGACAACGTGTGACATAACACGTGTTAACGAGCATGCATTAACGCAAAGCACAATGAAGAAGTGTGAATCCAGCCTTAGACGAATGCAATAGATTGTTGCACACTGGCTACCTGACTAGTTAAGTCTGTAGGACAGTGAAATTAGGGAGGCTTTCCAGTAGGACGTAAGGTCACCATATTTTTATGCATGAGATGGTTATATGGCTTCTATAGCAATGACCATTGTAGTCCAATGTTTTGGCATTACGCACTTTAGGCTCTTTATTTCAAGGCATAAGTGTCACATGTACCTAGATAAATGGGCGCTGTGCAGAATGTTTGATTGCTATGATAATTTCTGAGCATATTACTGACCACCTATGTAACGGGACTCTTTTCCACTGACCATGACTATAAATCATTTGGTTGTATAGAGAAGCTGGATAATAATAAAATCAGTGAAATACCATAGGTATGCCTGTGTCTTAGCTATATCGTCTCTTTACAGACAAATATACATGTGTCCATGCACAGATAAATATTAATAATTATATTGATTAACAGCCCCGACTGTAGTTACCATGCTATATGTCATTTGTGTCAAGCACCTACTAAGTTACTATGGGTTACACTTCCTTCTTTCCTTTATTCTTTATTAATAAGGCCTATTGTCTATCCAATGTGTTACAGTGTATTGAAAGCCAAAATATTTGTCCTGATGATGATTGGCCATAAATGTAGAAATCTTCACTCTCTTCCATGCAAAAGGAATCACAAATTTGATCGCAAGGAATAGCCAGAAACTAAGCAATCTACCATCCATAGGTTTGATTGATCACCAGAATAAAGTTGAAGTTTAGTTGAAAGAGGGCAATAAATCGACAGCTTCAATACAGGGTTACTGGGTTTATTAGGGGCAATTTCAACCACCATTTTAGCTGAAATTAAAGTTGATTCCTCTATCAAATTTCTATGTGTATGGGTAGTTTAAAAGGTAGATTTTGCCTTACTTTGGAGACACCTCCTCTCACTTCTTGTTGACATAGGAAGTGAAGGAAACTCTTCCCAATGGGACCCAGGCATAAAAAAAAAAAAAGTTTTGACTTTAGGTACATGGATAACATAAATAAGTATATCACACATATGTATGCATCTTTTACAGTACGCTCTCAAAAAAAGTAGGATATATTCTCTGATTGTGCACACAGACCTAGAAAGACAGCACACAGCCCTAGTGAGACCACCCTCAGCCTTGGTGAGACCACATACTGCACTGGTGAGTGTACATACAGCCCTGGTGAGATCGCACACAGCCCTGGTGAGACCCCGCACAGCCCTGGTGAGACCGTACACAGCCCTGGTGAGAATGCACGCATTCCTAGTGAGACTGCACGTAGCCCTGGTGAGACCACATGCAGCCCTGGTGAGACCACACAGTCCTAGTGAGATTGCACGCAGCCCTTTTGAGACCACACACAGCCCTGATGAGACCCTGTGCAGCCTTAGTGAAACCACACACAGCCCTGGTGAGACCACACACTGCCCTGGTGAGACCACAAAAAGCCCCCCTGAGACCCTGCATAACCCACCTGAGACCATGCACAGCCCTCCTAAGACCCTGGACATCTGGCTGCCACCCTGGAGCAACACAGAGTATGTAGCTTCATATTATACTACATTGCTGTATAATATATTGCTGAGATTTGTAGTCCTCTATAGCTGATAGTATTCTGCATTGCTGTATAATGTATTGCTGGGATTTGTAGTCCTCTATAGCTAATGGTATACGGCATTGCTGTGTAATGTATTGCTGGGATTTGTAATCCTCTATAACTGATGGTATTCTACATTGCTGCATAATGTATTGCTGGGATTTGTAGTCCTCTATAGCTGGTGATATTCTGCATTGCTGTAAAATGTTTTGCTGTGTGGTGGTCCTCCGTGGAGGATCCGTGTCTTTAGACTTGCTTTTGTGCTCTCTTCCTTTAGTCCAGCGGAGCCCCTCCTGTTCCACCACGGAGGTGAGGTTTGAAATCACTTCATTCAAGTCTCTCCTCTATGACAGATTAGAAGGGGCATGACCAGGTAAAAGAGAAGTGAGCCCAGAAGCAGATCCTAAATTCACAAAGTAGCTATGGAGAATGAGGCGATTTGAAGCCTCACCTCTTCTGTAGATTAGGAGGGGCGCCACTGCAACAAAAGAAGAAGAGAGCCTAGAAGTGTGGGGTGGCAGCATGG
>NW_017306545.1:923410-948973 GCF_000935625.1 Nanorana parkeri
TGAAGGCAATAAATATTTGTCTAGTGTATTAGATTGCTGTACATTGATTTATTGCACAACATAAAGGTCACACATCACCTGTTGAATGTATGCTATATCTACAATCTCTTGCATGGAGAAAAAAACTCAACCATATAGTTAAAGCTGAAGCTGAATTCCAGGCAGATATAAAAGACAAAAATAAAGGCAGTTTTGTATTCTTGAATACATTGTTAAATGTATGTTTTTTTTAAAAATGCAAGCATTTGGCCTCATCTGGGATGTAAGCAAATCTTGAAAGCTGCGCTCAGGTGGTGGTGGTGGTGGTGGTGGTTGGGAATGCCAGATATCACAAAATACAATCAGGCGTATCACCTAATGAGATTGGTTGCTTGTGGTGTCCATGTTCATTCTAAGGCATGGGTTATACTGGAACAGAGAGAGAGAGAGAGCTACAGTTTAAACTAGACCTCCTTCCTTGGCTGGACAGGATGCATGTGCAATCTCAGTTAAAACACCATCTTCTGCTTAGAGCATTGCTGAGGGTCTTTCGTAGAGTTTGATCCTCACAACAATTGCCCACAACCCCAGGTCCACCCACTTACCCCCTTGAAAGGGAACCCTGAGTTTCCATTTGGGAACTCAGCAGTTACTCAACCATTGGAAATCCTTGGTTCTGCTGACAGTGGGGATGTATTTTAAACGCAGCAGCTTTCCATCTTGCATGGACTTGCAGATGTGTGAGCTAGTCGCGGCTCCATACCATGGTGGTCCTATTTGCAGGTGAAACATTTTATGACCAGTTCTAAGTTGCCCTCAGCCTTTCGGAGAAAGTTGTCGGAATTTGAATCCATAGTCCTAGGCAAACTCAATACTAAACACCTGATCTTGGTTCTGTTTGCACTGCGTAGTAGGGAGGCTGGGAGAGGCTCTCCCAATTTCAAAGTGAAATGGGAAAATACGCCGTGGTGACATTTTCTGAGCAGCAATGGAAAGACATTTGTGTTTTGACCCTTAACAGTTCAGTGTGTAACTGTATTCAAGAGACTAATTATGAAGTATTTTCCCACTGATACAGAATGCCTGTGTTTCTGCATAAAGTTGATAAGCAGGTCTCACCATTGTGCTGGAGTTACTCAGGAGACACTGGGTCTCTTGTACACATTTTCTGGACTTGTCCTTTAATCCAACCCTTTTGGAGAGGGGCACACGTGATCATCTTGAAAATTGTGGTAGGAAAAGGGCAGTTTAAACCAAAAGTCTTTTTGGTTTAAACAATATACTGTATGTGGGGTCAATACCTCACTATAAGAATTATCAAAGGAATCATTTAATTAATGCAGCCAAATATGTATGCCAAATCTGTAATATCAAGATATTGGAGGACCACTCATACACCCACACTGAAGGAATGTGTCAGGCAGGGGAACTTTGTCCAGGAGATGGAAGAAATATTGTGCACCAAAACATGATAGGATTGACCGGTTACTTACCACTTAGTTCAGTTGGGATGACTTTGAAGCAAGCCCTTCTTATGCCTCCATAATATCTGCATGAAGAAGTTGTTTTTCTTGTCATATTATTAATGGATGGGTTGTGGGGAGCTGGACTAGCACCTTGAAGGGATCCTTCATTCTCATCGTTCCCTTTCTTAGACATGCTTCCTCTATTATTTTTTTTGGTATGGCTTGTTACTCAATAATGTCCATTCTTATGGGTTCTGGACAATGTTGTAGCTCTGTGCTGTTACCGTGTGGTGAACTCTTTTTGTCTGGACAATTGACTGCCTATGTTTTGTAAATTGTGTAATTGTGTTGTGGTTGATAAAACATTATTAAAAATAGTTTGGAAAAAAATGCAAGCATTATAAGTACCTGAATTAGACTTGGTAACAGCCTCTTGCAGTCCCTGTACAACAGAGCACAGAGTGGTAGAGGAAGAAGCAGCACAATTATTTTGTGTGCTAACAAGGAGTATACTGATAGTAGGAAAAAGCATGACATAAAAAGATCCGTTGTTGACTGTCTTGAGCTTAAGTCTCTTACTGGGAGTAGGTCCATTGCAGCCTGGATTCAGGAAAAGTGGGTATAATGATTTCGGCCATCATTCACCTAGTAGACTAAGGACATCTAGTGGCATAAAAGAAGTACTGCAGGAAGGGGCAGCTTCAGACCGAAGGTGAGTATTGCAGCAAAGGCTGCTTTTGAATCTTTTATTGAGCATTTTTTTTGCTGGAGTTCTGCTTTAAATCCTAATTACTTACTAAAGTTGATTTATTTGAGTAAAAATTGTTCACTTCAAAAAATATTTTTATTTTCTACATAATTGGATAATTGAAGTCAACACAGTTTCACCTTATTCACAAGCTAAGCTAAACTAATTTTCCTAACTGAACAGTCTCTACTCCTTTATTAAATCAGCCCCACTAACATATTTAAATGCAGTGGCAATTTTCTAGTGTGTAGTTAGAGCATGTCATGGTTCACATATGTATTAGTTGTAATCCAAACAGAATAGTTTCAAAAATCTGAAGAACACAGTCATCAGAATCCATTAAATTTCAGTTACCAGTAACCCCCCCTTCCCCACCGCCACATTTTCTCTGTAGACTACACCTTGCTTGCTGACTTCCCTGGGGCCCAGTCAGGTCTACCTGGCCATACTATTTAGCAGTATGAAATAATTCACAGAGCATTGTGCCCCTTCCTCCCTGCCCCACTCTTGCTTCATCAGGGATAATAAATAGACAATGCTTCTGCGTGTGCGTATCTAAATGCAATTTGAGGAAATAAATAAATAAAATCAACTGTCATTAGCGCTCGTTTCACTTAGAGGGAGAGGAGGTCATAAAAAAGAAAAGGCGTCAATTAGAAATGAAGCCGGAACGACCCGATGATGTTAGATTTCACATTTTTTTATATGGCTTAATGCAATTCATTATAAAGCAAACTGACTTCAATAAGCCGCAGATATTAGCTTATCTAATACAGTTTTAGTTCTTACCTGCTCCCTGACCCCTGCTGTAACTGGGCTGTCACCAGTCAGGACCACAACCACTGGGACTGCTTATAATTGAACATAGCAAGAGCTGGAATGTGTATTTTCCCAGTCATGTCTATGGTGAGGTTTTCTTTCCCTTGGTTGTTGATTATTAGTATTTTCCTAGTTTTCCAAACTAATAAGTGCCACTATCAGCCAGTTGGAAGCTCTCAGAGGCTGCAGATTTGCTGCTTGCTGCCTTAATTGATATTGAACGAGCTGCTGGTAGACGGGAACAGGGCCACTGCTGGATAATTTGCAGTTTAATCAGCGTTTGTAATGAGAGCTGCTGATTAGGGCTGTTGGAAATAAAAGAGAGTTACAAGGAACGTCTGTCAGAGTCCGGTGATAATTCTGGACTAATTGTGGTGATTAGCGCAAACTGGATGACTTTGGGCTTTACTAATGCAAAGAGAAACGTGCACAATCCAGCCAGGAACCCCTTGGGTATATGATCCTCCAGCACACACATACACACAAAAAAGAAACCACTGATCTTTACATAAACTGCAAAGGAGGACTGGAAAATAGGAACGTAGCCTTGGTGACTTAACTTCTTCCTGGCTGTAGCCACAGAGTTCTTCCCTCTTGCTGCCCACAGATTAGCACCAGGCTTGTGGACATCAATTCCAACAGAAGTCCAACAAAACCAGAGAAAAGAAGCATATATGGTCAGTGGCGACCAATCAAAAAACAGTAGTAGATCAGCTTGTCCAAAGTAATGAAAGTTGATTTTAGATTGGTAGCGCTGGGTTTCTGCATGTATTTGCTCTTTGCACATATTGCTCACATATGTAATGTGCAACATTTCAATACATCAAATGCTTTTATCCTTTCTTGCAACTGCGCTAGAAAAATTACTGCTGGGATCCGGTAGGTTGCCATGAGCATCACTTCTATTCATTTTATCTACATTATTTATTAAATAAGGGAATTACTGGGTTGCTGCATAACAAGCACAATTGGAAAAATGTAAACTTTAACAATGACGTGATGGCAACACCAATTTCATCTGCACTCTTTTCAATATGAATTCCTCAGTTGGTTAACATTACCATTATGATACACTAAACACAATTAAAAGTTAATTTAATATAGCACTGCCCAGCAGCCAATCAGAAATGGGTTTTCACCACTCTATACACTGTAAGCTGTTAAAAGATGAATTATGATTTGCTAAGGGTTTCTCAATGCTATTTAACTTTGGACAATAATAATAAATGTCTAAAGAAATGCAGGAAAGAAGGAATGGAGGTTTGCCAATTGCAACCAATCACAGTCCATCTGTCAATTATCTAGCATAAGTAAATCTGATTAGTTGCTATACCTCCCTTACTTTTACTAATCATGATATACCCACTTTTACATCAAGTAGAACTGATGATAAATGGACAGCCACCAATATTATCTCTGCATAAAATTTAATGACGTCATTGGGCCTTGCTTAGTCATCCTGATGCCTATTCATCTGTGATATAAATATAAATGTAGCTCTTCCACTGTGCTTCATGACATCTCTACACAAGGGGCAAATGTTAGCTCACTATTCAAAATTACAAATAAGCTAATTTTTTTTATTTTTTATCCAATGCATTTTCGGTCTGTAAGACTTGTTTAAAGTGACTGATATTGTAGTCAAAAGATTATTACATGAACATTGTGACAATAAATTTATCCATGATATAATTATTTTTTTTCTTGGTAACCCTCTGATCTCAACAATAAAACTTTACA
Source organism: Nanorana parkeri (assembly GCF_000935625.1). Classification (NCBI taxonomy): domain Eukaryota; kingdom Metazoa; phylum Chordata; class Amphibia; order Anura; family Dicroglossidae; genus Nanorana; species Nanorana parkeri. The sequence continues at coordinate 928,163 of NW_017306545.1, forward strand.
CATAAAAATAACATTTCCTTAATTAAAAACATTATATGATTATTAGTTACCATTGTTACATGAACATTACAATAAAAATAGATGTCTGTTGATTATAGTAACAAATCAAATGCTTCTATCAGCTCCTAAACTGCACTACAACATTGACAGCTGTGATGCGATTGGCTGCCAGGAGCAATACTTCCATTCGTCTCAACTACAGCATTTTATTAATGTGTCTCACCAATTTCATACAGGTTTTAGAGATGCCCCACAGTGATCAAATAATTCACAATTCTAAAAGGCAAAATAGGCTATTACTCTGTTTTCTTGAAATGATGGGATTAGCGCAGCTCTATAAAAGCCACAATAGAGTCACAAAAGGAAAATACTTTATGAGACAGCTATAGTAAAAGAACGCAGTGATGATTTTATGCTCAGCCGGGTTTCTTCTTCCACATGGAGCTGCATGGAGCTAAACGCTGCTATCGCTCTCTCTGAATGGTTACAATACAATCCCTGCTGCCTTGTCATTGTGTTAGGAAATAAAACCATAGACAGGGGCCAGAGACCCCTCTATGATTACATCCTGTCTCCACAAATGGGTGAGTCAATTTCTTTACCAAAATCTGCTGGATTCTTATAAAGTAAATATTTAGCTGGTAGAAATTCTTAATCCAGGCATCCTTAGGCATGTTGTGTGTGATCTATTTCCAGTCTATACAAATGTAGGTGCTAAATAAACATCAGACAACATATTAAAACAGAAGCCAAGCAGCCTGTCAGTCTAACAAATCATCTACATTTTGCATTCAGTCTTTAATAGGTCGGTTAAAGAATTCCGAGCCTTCACGACGCACAGTTAAGTACGATTCTAATGAATACCTGGCCAAGCGTTATTTAATAAACATTATTACATTTACAAATACAATGCAGAGTCAAATAGCAGGCAGTGTCCAAAGAAAAACTGACAGAGTGTAATAAATCACTGTATTTCAGATAAGCTCTGACAAATTAGTTTATTGTTAAAAAAAGGGAAATATTAAATGTTCTGCAAAGTACAATTTTCTTAATAACCTGTCTGTGACCTAGAATCGGAATGGAATTCTATCCGCGAAGTTTAATTGATAATTTAGTATCTGTGTCATATCTCCCAGCCCATTAGATGCTGAAAGCTCACCTGGTTAAGCGGGGCTGCACATTGGCCTCAGTGGTGAATGCCTGATTATACAGCACAGCTGTTAATTTACCAAACGACCCTTACAGATGACTTGATGGACATGGCTTACTATATTCATGCGGTAGCTAAGAGAATGTGCTGTATTCCTTCAGACGCCTTCCAGCTACCCACAGAATAAGAAATGGAAAATTAGTGGAGATGTGTGGAAGAAGGGAGCAGAGCAATTAGTGGCTTCTGAAGGAAGGAGATGGGGAGACCGGCTCAAAGAGCTAGCTGGGTAGAAGGGCAGCAGCAGGCACTGATCATGGCACCCCCTTGTATCGTAGCAGCCCCTTGCAGCCAGTCTGCTGTGTCTCTCTGTCTCTCAATTCCCCTTTCACTCACTTGCACCAGAGTATAAAGTTAGAAATATGACAGTTTAGGTGAAAGACATTTCCAATCTGAGGCTGTCATTTTATTCAATTCCTCTCAGCCCCAGAGCAACAGCAGCAGCAGCAGCAACAGCAGCAGGAGATCACATCACTTTCTGAGTTTACATCTTCTTTCATCGCACAGTCCCTTCAAAGATGTATTTACCTAGAATGCAGCAAAGCTCCCAGACTACACTACACACCCCTGCTAGACTGCCAGAAAGGCAACGTGTCAGTTTGAATAAGCAATGGACGAGCTTCCATATCACTATATTGCTGAAGCAGTTTAGACATTCAAAAACAAAGGCTATGCAATAGCTGAAGGCATGGCTAACTATATGCGCCCTTTATGGTTTGTCTTTCAACAAGGCTTGTAGTACTATGTATCTTTGCTATGGTGTTCCTTTAATTATTATTAAATGCATATCTAATATAATACATGTAATGTTACTACATGTATGTAAATGTTACTACATGCTAAATAAATAAAATAAAAATAAGAATGCATATAGTATAATATGTCTACTTAAACGCAGCCGGGTATATTGTTGTTTTCATATATACATCTATTTTCACAATTTGTTATTCAAAAATGTTAATGAAGTCTGTGCAATATACTTTGTACTACAAAGATGTGATATACTTAGTGTGTGTTTATTCATACAATCATACCACAAAACACTGGTAATTATATGCTAATTGGCTGATTTTTATTTGCATAGTGAAAAAAAAAATTCTTGATGATTTGCACATGCTTTTTTTTTTTTGATACTGTGTGGCCTCTGTAACTGATAATAAAATGTATTGAGCTGCTTTTTTTTTACATGCAGTTGTGTGGTGTTCTATTTCAGTTCATAGATCTGCTTGGCTGGCCCTATGTGTGCCCTGTCTTTCCCTGCCCCGGCCTGGCTCTGCCTGTTCTCTGTCAATAGGGGATGATGGATTGGTGCCTGAAGATTAGCTGGGCTATCCAGGCACCTGCAGCCTCCATCCGCGACCTGTAGCCTTTGCAAAGCCACCAGTTCTGCACCAGATTAGCCCCATCCATCGAATGTCAATGGCTGTCTTGTAGAGAAAATCAGTGAGTAAACAGTGCTGACAGAGTGGGGGCCCAGCTGATTACTCATACAAATAGACTGCAAACTCCTCCAGGAGAGGCTGCTTGCCGAGATGGCTTTCTTCAATTGACAGGGCTGCTTCTCCCAGGATCCTGTGTCCTGCTGTTCCTACTTTGTCCTCCATCAATCACACAATTGTGTCCGGGATGTTTTATAGAGTCTCTTAATATCCCTGCCTTCATCTCTATTCACTTAGAGAATGATCTGCCATAAGGCGAAAGGCTTTCTACAGGACAGTACTGAGCCGTGTTTGGTGTGCCTGGAAAAGAAGCAAGGAACATGGCCTGCTTTATATGCTAATTGAATGACACTCCACTCAAATGGCAGCTATCTTGTTGTCACTCACTTCAAATAAACCTTCCTGCGTGCCCATAAAGTGAATTTTTCCCCAACTAGCCTTACAAAATGTATTAGCCTGCATGTGGGAATCCACATTAAATACAATGGTTTAAACAAACAATGGGATGTTTATTACGGCTCATACTGTCAGCACAGATTTGTGCTCTATTGTATCTTGATTTCTGAATTACCATCTACATTTCAATGTCCACTCTGTGTAAACAGTGTTATTAAATAAATATAGTTCAGTATGTCTTTATTTATTTTTTCCTACAAATCAATATATATTATTTTAAGTCATTACCTTTACTAGGAACCTGTGTGCATCAGTAGAAAAGCACATTTAATTGCATATACTGTAAAAAAACAAACAAACATACATATATATATATATATATATATAGGCACATACACCAATATATGTACATGAAAATATTTTATAATCACTGCATTCACTATTTCTTTTATTCATCTGGTGCTGAGTTTTTAAAATTGAATTCCTAAAGGAAATGTCCACCAAATTAATAAATGAAATCAAATATCCACCTACGTGATTGCTTATTTTCCTGGCCCTGATTGTATTCAATGTCTAAGCCACAAATTATTTTGCTACCTAATGAATCAGGAAGTCAATTAACAACTTAGTTATTAGAACAGTTAAAGCTCTCTGTTTTAGTTTAATAGAAAGTGTTTAACTAATTGTCAGCAGCAAATTAGAACAAACTTTGGATTTACTGACTGCCGATAGTGCCCATACTGACACTGTGCCCTATAGGAGCCTGTGTGCTTTTACTTAACAAAAAGAGAAGTTAAGATTCATGTTTGTACTTACACTTCATTACTATTCACATCAGTTATTTCTGGGCTATGAAGAGGCTCTGTTTATTTTACTTGATTTATTGTAATTATAGTGATGCCAAATCATAGACCTTTCATTAAAGGAAACTGATTTTCAAGGGTCACGGCCTTTGGGGAAAATCTAAATAAGTATTTACCGGGCAGTGGTATGAGCTAATAAATGCCTAGGCTTTATTCTGTCTTATCCTCTTCTCTATAATGAAGAGTACCTATAGGTTTTAATGAAGGGGTTCCTGTATCACATTATTAGCAATAAATCAGCCATTCTTTGTTGGTTAAAATCATTATGATCATCATTGCTATCATTACTGAACTCATTATTCTCGTGTTAGTATCAGAGTAGATTTATGATAATCCTCGGCATCACGCCTGCGATAAGGAAGGTGTAAAGGTTTGATTAATAGCTCCTTCTCCATTTTAATACCAGACATCCTTTTCTAAATAAGAAAGGACCAGGGTAATTAGAGGAGGTGATTGCTGCACTTAATAAGGTTGATCTAATGAAGCCCATATGCATTATTGTCATAAAACAAAAGCATACAACATACTTCTGAGCTCTGTGGCTAGTTTCCATGTAACAATGCAGGTGTAGAGAGTGCCGCTGATTTAAACAGTGGGGCGGACTTGCTTTTATTGAAAGATCTGCTGCATTATCCATGGTTTAAGTCATGTGTTATTATGTGTTACCATGTAATGTGACAAAATGATCGGAGCAATGGGGTTATTACGTTTCTCTACAAAGCTATGCCATGCATTTATTTTTGGGTTGTACAGATTGGGAGGATTTGCAAGTATCACATGCTGTCCATGTATGGTTCAATTCTGCAGAACAGATTCAAGTGTTAGGCTGAGGCTGTGCAAGAGATTTTTGGTTACACAATTGCAGAGGCATGTGAAAGGCCATTTATCATGTTGCTACATGTAACAATCACACGTGACAGCAGCAGTGCGCATATATATGATACCACGTAGCATATCTGATAAGGTGGCATTGTGACATGGGTAGCACTTGATATAATCTGGACCTGAAAGGCCTCATACAGATGAGGGGCATTTGGCGTGTGTCATCGATGCCAACTGCTTAGCATACAAACATATCATCCATACAAGTGTTCAGTGAAGAGTTTGTTTGTTGCTGCGCTGTAAATTAATGAAACTGCGGCATGAGCCTTACTACTCCTAGTCAAAACTATAATGACCTTGTACCTAGTTACATAGATGGTGATATGTCTGTGAGTACAGGTGCCCACACAAATCATCCAATCATTCAGTTTTGCCACATTTTTGATGATGCGATTGGAGTTAAAAAAAAATTAAGCATGTGTGTGCCTTTTATTAATATTCTTGGGTCAAAGACAGGTTGGAAATATTTGAACCATGTTTGAAATCATGTTTCTGCCCCCTGCCCTAAGTCTCTTACATTCTGCAATCCATATATCATGCAATTATCACAACAAGGAACAAGCAAATCGGTCCCATGTTCCACTATATAGAGTTTTAGGTAAATCCCATTCAGAATACTGTGTTCTTACCTCACTTACTTACAAAAGATAATAATTGGATAGGGTGAGTCCAAAAATGGAAAACAATATATTAGAGACTGAGGGAACTTGTACAGCCTCAAGGAAAGAAAAGAACGGGGGAAACTAATTGAACACTTAAAGTAAAGTTCATAATGTTGGACCCAAATATAAGACACTAAAGCTGGCCATACACTACTTGAATTTTGGCCAAGTCAGCAGGACTCAAACACTGTGTGGCCCTGCCAGCTTCCCTCCACAAAAATCGACTTTTCAATTGACTTTTGTTCGAAGGAGCCAGTCCAAATATTCTCAGTCGAACAGTGACTGCAACCAATGAGCTGTAGTCAGTGTTTGCATATTCTGGCAGCGGCGGGCGATGGCGGTCATAATACAATAGCCACAGGGGAGGACTCACCCATCCAAGCTGTTTAGTTTATGAAGCTGAGATAAGGGATACGGGGCCATGATCTCAGACTAGCAGAAGGAAAGTTCAAGTGTAATGTTAGAAATGTTAATGTTACTGAAAGAGTAGTTGATGCTTGGAAGAGACTTCTAGCAGATGTAGTAAGTCACCTAAAGTGACACTAAACTCAGGAGCTAAACGTTAAAAATGCATTCAGGTACCTTAACTACGAACAAAAATGTATCTTATTTGTGTATCACTCAGCTGTAGATCCTCAAATCATCTCTAGATTGGTGCTGAAACTCCTTCCTTCTGGAGGGTGACTACTTTTGTTCCCCATGGTCCCTGTGTGAGTTAAGTAGCCACCTCTCCAAGCTCACTCCCATGATAGACTACAGTCTCAATATAAACTGCTGAACTAAACATGAGTGAGAGCCGTCCACCAAGAAAGAGTATTGAAGAAAGTAAATCTGTTACATTGGTACAACTACGATCATTGGATCAGTTTCTGTAAAATACCTCCTCCTGTTCTGTAGTCCAGCAGGGGTGAATTCAGACAGGGATGACAACGCTGCTTGGGATGTCTTTGCAGCATAGTGTCGTCAGCTAATTATATGAAGTGAGGAACTTAAGGATTTCCACACATATTTTTCTCTACTTGCAGGGTTTGTCTGTTTTTTGGCCAGAAATACACTTTAAGGAACAACGAAAGCTTGTAACTCCAGTCAAAATATTTGTTATTTTTTAGATAGAGTAGATGCAGTACAAGTGGCAGTGGTCGCTAAAGCAGGAAGTGAGGGAACATTTCTCCAATAGGGACACAGACAGAAATATTTTTAGAGAAACAGGAAAGGGTTAGGAAGGGCTTCAACATCATCAGGTGGTGAAGAGAAATGTTTCTGTATGGGCGAAAAGATGCATTTAAATCCCTTGAGGTTTTAACTCTTTTCCCACCCTATCCAAAAAAGGCAGCAGCTTTAGCTAGAGTTCCACTTTAAGGTTTAAAAAACAACTCTCCTTTAACAAACTTGCATACGTTTTTTGGTTTAGAAAGAAAAAAAAATGTCAATTACTACAGCTATGATTTTGTAAATGCAATATTATAATACTGTAATTAATATTTTATTTTAATGAGTTGTGTTTTTTAAACATCAAAGAAGGAATTAGCACATTGTTTGGGATATTGTAATATTATATTCATTTATATTGCTTAACTGTTTGCAATCTATGTATATAACATATGCACGGTAATTGTTTAAACACGTTGGATACATTCAGACAAACTCTAGCAAATTAAAAAAGTTAGAAGTACAAATTGGTTAAAATATAGATTTTTAATAATTTATTATGATTGTGCAGACTGTATTTTGCATTGTGCCGTGTCTATGTTTTTGTACTAGTAAGTTACATAGTTACATAGTATTTGAGGTTGAATAAAGACATTAGTCCATCAAGTCCAACCTATTAGGATCTATTGCAATCCCCAAAATTTCCCCAAAAATTCCGAGGCAGGTTTGAATGTAATTAGTGGCTGTACAGATACTGATATACAGTACAATATCAGATACAATACAGATACTGATATAGAGTACAATATCTCTTCAAGGAAGCTTATCCCACCTCAACCTAACCACTGAACCTTCACATTCTCACATAATTAATTCCCACAGCTACCTCATGTATCATTCCCCCCTCCTCTTTTAGATTGTAAGCCCTCAGGGGCAGGGCCCTCCTTACCATCTTGTCTTGAATTGTATTGTAACTGTAATATCTTCCTTATATTGTAAAGCGCTGCGCAAACTGTTGGCTCTATATAAATACTATGTAATAATAATAATAATAATAATGTAAGAAGCAGTAAGGAGCCTACAGTATTGTAGATTACCTTTCCGGCATTGCAAACAGGTAATCAAAAAGTTTTCCTTGAATACCAGATTGCTAAATAAATGGAGTAGGGTGGACTGGTACTACAGCAATTTTTGGAGGAAAAACTGAAGTATTGCGCAGGTAATGCATATTACAACCCATCTCCAACCTCAAAATCCCCTCCCATATGCCCTAACCCCCCACATTGGAGCAGCCGAAGACCCTTTAAAAAAAACTTCATACATAGATTTTCTCCAGGCATCTTCAGTTGGGTTGCTTGATGTCACAGGTCCTCTTCATCCTGTTTTTCCTCTGGAGGAGGGCAGATCCTGAATGCTGAGTGGTGCCACATAATGATGTGGGGCTGCTCTTTGCAGCATTTTCCTTTTAACTTAAGGCTTTAGGTGGGAGCTTGGCACCTTGGGCTGACACTGAAGTGAAACGTCATTCAACCTGGCACTGGATTACTGAGCTGGTGAATCTGCAGGCGGACAAGGCCGGAAATAAACAGCCGGAGCTGCTATTTTATTTTCAAAAGATGCTGGGGATTTATTTTTATTTTTTTTACCAAAGATGGATAAAGCTTTAAGCGTTTATTGTTTGTGTTGCTTGGAGTGTATCTTTGACTTCGGTTATCATACATTTCAAAAACACTAATACTAATATGTGATAATAAATAGGTAAGAAGTTAGGAAATGATTCAAATTTACCTTTATGTACTGAAAACAAGTGTGTTGCAACTGTTAATGTACATTTTCTTCTTCCAGGCTACTGCGGCCCCTTTGTGCAGCAAACATACCATTCCACTGCTAATGAATTACTTTGTTTATGTTCTATGTCCCAGCACTAGGGGTGATTCAGTGAAGTACACAGGGTTATGTCCACATAGATAACATCATATAGTCAAGAGTGTTAAAGAGCATTGTATAAATATATTTGTCCGTTGTGTGTTTAAAGCCCAACTCCAGTCAAAAAGTATTTTTTCCCACCCTCATCTAACCCATCCTTAAATAGGCTTTTCTTTCCCCTTACATCCCTAAGTCAGAAATACTCACCTAAGTTCCCCCTCCAGGTCCCTCACTGCCACCATTTCCAGGTGGGGGGGGGGATTGCGAATCTAGCGGTATGATGGTGTCTGACATAAAGACGTACCCCAGCAGGAAGTAAATAGAAGAGGAGTAGACTCTGAGCTGCAGTGCCACATGAGGGCTTTTGGATAGGGATTTTTTTTTCACCCAGTGATCAGACCGTGGGGCCTGGGAGGCAAGTGTGGGAGGAGGCTTAAATGTATCCTGGAGTTAGGCTTTGAAATGTAACTCAACCCAATAAAAAAAAACCAGAACTATTCCATACCATCATTTGTTTGCCCCACTGTATGTGAGAATGTAGCCACCCTCCTTGGCATGCTCCTGAGATGGACTACATGCCGATGCAGTGTCGACACAATAAACCAAACATTGATCAACTTGCAGAAGGTACCAGCACAAATAATGTTAGGGACACATGTTCAGTAGAACCACCGGCACAATGAATCAAGGGTGCTGTAGTTTGAGCGGAATAGTGCATGTGACTGCAATATATGTGAACTGCTCGTGCTCACTGAAAGAAAGAGCCATGATGGAGAGTGCGTGGAAGGCGCAAACGAAAGAGTAAGAAAAAATGTATTTTATATTATCTAATTTATTGATAAAAATAGGATTGGGAAGTTTGTTTAAGCTGGAACGTTAGTGGCAAATCAACAACACCATGAACAAATAAATCTGCTCTAGCCATTTCCAAATTTCTAACTTTCTTTTAACTTTGTATTTATAATTTTCAAAAATTACAAAAGAAAAATGTCATTATATAAAGTAAATTCTTCAAATGGGACCTGATTTGGTGTTAGGGAAAATAGACCTTTGCCTATGTGTGGCAGAAGTTAAAAACACAGCATCAATTCTAAACGTAATTATTCTATAGTAGAGTAGAGTAGGGTATAGTATAGTATTGTATAGTACAGTATAGTATAGTATAGTATAGTATAGAAGAGTGTACAATTTACAGAGAGTACACTTGTGTGTTATTTTCTGCTATGCAGCATATGAGCTTGTTTACACCATCGCACCTTTTTGTTTCTTGTTTCACAGACAGTGCTCTCACTTAACAAATACAGCAAAATAAGTATAGAAGCACAGCATAAGGGCAGTGAAAGGTCCCCTAACCCTTATTTGAGATTTGTTTTTCTGTACAGTCACAAACTTAAAGAATGGCAAACTTTCAAGCTCACTGGAAACTCAAGGTGGCTGCCGCTGCCGATTTTAATTGCTTTCCTAAATTGTATTCTATATATTCTGTATTCTATATTGTATTTAGACAGCGGGCACCCACAGCTGTCAGAATACCCGAACAGTGACTGAGGCGATGTTCGGCCAACTTTTTCCACCTGGCTCCTTCAATTTTTTATTTGAAGTTTGTCGAGCTGGGCAGGGAAACTCACAGCTTAAATTTCAGCTGCCTAAATTTGAGCCATGAATGGCCAGCCTAACTGTAGTATAAGGTCATCCAGGAAGCAATCACAGGGCTCTTTTCCATCTTTTTAATCACTGCTCACAACTTTTGTGCACAAACTTTTGTGCAGTGCAAATTGAATAATAGGGTTATTCCTTATATCTGTGTTGAGGCATACCTGAAATAGAAGAGGCAATAGAGAACCTGATTGTTGATATGCCACCTCTTCACTCCTGGCCGCTGTATTTGACTGGCTGGATGGGGTGAATGCCCTTTTCCCCCATTCCATGTAATGGTGGCTCCCTCTGGCTTGTACACCATGGAGTTATCTATAAGCTGACAGGATAAACCATTGCGTGTGAAGGGGGAGACAGGTATTTAACCCATTCCGCAGGTCGAATATCTGCAGCGGTCAGTGGGAAGGAAAAAATCTGCATATCAGCAATCGAGCTGCTGCAAAGGTAAGTATATCACCTCTTCTATTACAGGTATGACTTAACATACAAAGTAACGCTGTGCTGACAAGGTTCATCTCACGTGATCTCTATCAGTCACTATACAACAGCTATATTATGTGACTGTTGCAAGTGATATTTAAAGTACATTGAAAGCCAAACCAAATGTGGGTTTGGCTAGAGTGGCGAGGGGTTAGAATACAAGTATTTATTGCATATTCACTCTCTCTGATTACACTAGTGACCACTGTCACTGGAACTGAAAGTGAGGAGCAATTTTAAGTTGTCACCAGAACAGCAATAGAGGGGGAATCTTACAAAGGGGACGCTTGTTCTAGTGACAACTGTTTATATGAGGATTTCCCTCATTGTGGATAGACTTGCTCTCACTTCCTGTTGTCTACAGGACAAGGAATGAAGAGAAAACTCCCTTAGGAACATAGGTGGCAAGAAATGACAGGGGTTTTACCGTCCATCCCCTACTTTATCCAAAGTAAAAAAGTTCTTGCTTTACCTATTCTTTAAAGCAGCATTTTTCAACTTTTTTCCGTCACGGCACCTTTTAAAAATTAAAAAAATCTCAAGGCACCCCAGTCATGTAATGGATTTTAGGAAGGAACCCCATGCAAAAACAGAAACATCACAGTCTTCAGTCCCCTCCTCACATCACAAGTTTTTCGAGGCACTCCTGAAGAAGCCACAAGGCACCCCAGGGTGACATGGCACACTGGTTGAGAAAGGCTGTTATAAAGCATAATTCCAGTTAACGTTTTTTTCAGTCTGGGTCCTCACTAAGAAGATCTTGTTTGACCACCAGGGCAGGAAGTGAGGTGAAATCGGCCCAGCAGGGGCACAGAACTCAGTTAAAATCCAGCAGAGATTGTAAGTCTTTACCTTGCATGTATTTCCTGGTAGTAAATACAGTTAGGCCTTAAATTAGTGTCGTAGTATGCAGATATTGCATAGTATACAGCCGCTCTTGGTCCGCAGCAACAATATTTAACATTTTTTCAGTAATAAAATGTATGAGAAAATGTAATAGCACCTTTTATTAATTTTCTGCCAATACAATTGTAGCAATAACTCCCCGGAGGGAGCCGCTGTTTGCCCGGTCCACATCTAGTCGGTCTGTGGGTTGATCTCCAGCTGCGCCCCATTAGCACTAACCGCCCTCCTCTGGTGTCCATTAAATTGATGTCCACTTCAGTAAAAGGAATGCTAAGTAAACAATTTATTGAACATTTACTTTGGGAGAGAGGGCATAGGGGTTCTAGGTTTCTAGGGGTAACTATCAACAGCTCCAGACTCACCGGATCTGGTAAAAGTAGCAATGCAAATCCACCCGAACACATCACGGGACCGATGATGTACCAGACCGTCCAGGTGGATGCAGATCCTCAATCCAGCAAAGACACCGACGCTTGCTCTGAAGCCCACATAGTTCCAGGGTACTTCAAGAGCCTGCACTGGTGCTGGTTCTCTTCCTCTTTCCATCTCTCAGGCCTCCTCCATGTTGGGGGCCTCAGGGAAACCCTTTCCCTTACATCAGCCAATGCCCACCCCCAAGCCTCGGCCTAGCCTGGGGGGCAGGCTGAACAGGACCCAGCCCTAATCCATTGCTGGTCCCGGAGAGAGAGAGAGAGCACATGGCAGCACCCACCAATATATGTAGTCAGTCCCGGCAAGCACCACTGACTGAGAGAAACCCAGTGATTGGCTGCTGTACTGTTCATATATTACAGTATCCACCATTGGCTGTCCCACAATATGACAGAGTCTCACTCTGCCCAGTGGGGTACAGGCAATGTTAGACACCTGGGATTAACCATATAGTTGCCACTACAAATCCAGCCATATTATTTATAAATTCCCAGTACAATAATTTATTACAATAGGACTATGGCCTCCCATTAAAAATATATGTGGTTCTGTATTAAATTATAAATGCATCGGTACTTATAGTTTTCTCTTAGTCCCCCTGCAAAGTGCCACAAATACTGGTTGATCCCACCAGTAATGTCCACCTAATGCAGCTTCCAGTGATGGTTTGGCAACAATTCTGCACTGCTCCTGAATTCACATCATAATTGCCCTTCTTATGCAGGCTGTGCCTGACTGTACTACAGTGGGATGAGAAGTTACGGGGGAGGGGCTATCAACATTGTCACTGTTGTCACAAGTCTGTAATAGTCAATCAGTATCTGATCACACCTAGTCCAGCCCATTGCTTTTGGATTGACAGCACGGCCTCTGTTGCCAAAAGCTTACCAATGTGAGCTGCAGTGTCTGGGAGGGGAAGCGTGTGAAACCCACATGAAGAAGGGGTTGGCTTTGTCAGGGGAAAGGAAGTTTTTTGTTTACATTATGAGGCTTGTGCATCACATAGAAACTGGATTTAGGACTTTAGATTGTCATATAGGAGCCTTTATTTTATTTTTTTACCCCAACCAAATGACAGTTACTTTCTAATGCACTGTTTTTCCTCAACAATTGCCATTTTTTGGAATACTTGTCTCCACATTTTATTCATCCTTTGTTGTTTCTCTGTGCTGCTGATCTCTTACCTCCTGTTTGCGGCCACTTGCTGTCTATGTGCACTCCAGCAATGGCTGCATGGCATTTCCCAGGGCAGATTCCCTGATGGTGAAAACAATGGAATATATTTATATAATGTGTGTTGGTAAACAGTCCCTTTAAATTTTCTTTGGAATCCCCTTATGACAGTGTGACAAAACAGGGACAATTGGGAGGCAGGGACAGAAGGTTATTACTCTATAACAGGAAGTGTCTGAAGAAAGATATTCATGGCAGGATCATCAATAATTATTTTAAGTGAAAATTTCTGAATTAAAAATAATGAAAATAACCTTTGAAATTAAATGAAATATGATGAGGTTTATAGAAGATTTTAGCGATTGAGTTTACACATTTTATTTTATTACAATTTATTACTGAATGCAGCCATTACGTTAAATGCTGACAGGGCATGCATGTGATCTATTTATACTATGCACACCTCTTGCATCATTTCCTGGGTATTTACACTGGAGGAGATGGCGGTAAAGATGGCCGCTGTCTGATAATGAAGCAGCTCGCGCATGCTGCCATGCCTGGTGTTTATAGTAGCAGTCTGGGACTTCCTCATTAGTTTGAGATGATTAGAAAATGAAGCCTCTCCAAGCTAATTAAACAAGAGCAAATACTTTCATAAAATGTTTATATACGCACATGTTGTTTTGGAAGGAAGGATGCTGTAAAAGTGCAAGTGAGCAGAACAGAAAAATGAAAGCACATTCAGCGTAAATATCATCGCGGAAGACAGTAAAAAGCGTTCATTGTAGGAAAATCTAATTCATTTCATATGAGATTGTTAAAAGGTGCCTTAACCTTCAAAGTGCCTGAGTCTCAGGGGATAATGCACAGCGTAATAAATGTGACAAGCAACCACCGGGATGACCAGTGTCCTCGTCGTGACTTATAAACAGCTTCTTGCTTGGCTTTCTATATATATGTCCCTTAAAGGTTACACGCAGCACTGCCTCCCTTTGTCTTCTAATGCCCTTTGCTGGCAAAAATGGAGACATCATCTTGCCCAGACCGGCTGAGTATTTATGAAGCTTTTCTGACAAATAGGCAGCCCGGCCACGCATGGATGGCTGCCTCCATTCCGTACTTGGCTTGTTTACATACAACCGGCACCATTTCCACGGATTAAACAAATCACAGCTAGAAGGAGACATTTATAATCCGCCAAAGGGGACCACAAGGCAGTTTAGAATATGAGAAAAAAACATGCTGGTGGCTGAGCCGAGTAAAACAAATGACCATGTCCAGAAGTTGACCTTCTATAAGGGGGAATATAGTACGTGGGATACCTCCTGTTATTTATTTTCATAAATCTTTATCGAAATGCTAAAACAAGAACAACAAGGTGTCAAAGTCTTTATAAATAAAGACACTATGTGCATATGCTAGAAAAATGCAGGGAAGTCAAACGGAGCTTTTATTTTTTTTTGCCCATTGCCATTCTGGTCACAAATAAAAAAATAAGCTTATCATTATAATAGTGTTCCATCATTAAGAGGACATCCGTCACCTAGTAGCATTTGCTAAGCAAAATAATGCAAAAAAAACAGAGAACATTCTTTTTTTATCCTCATCTCTGAAAAAAAAAATTAGCCGGAAGCAAGAAAAAGGAAACACAACATTTTTCCGATTATGTTTAACCTTTTGTGGGGAGGAAAATGCCAATGACGTACCTGGTCGGCAAGCAAAAGCGTGGAAAAAAAACATCTCCAAAAACTGCATTGGTTCAGAGGGAAGGATCACAACAAAATATTGAATAAATTCCCTTTTAATTTATTTGATCATTCCACATTACGAGGCTATGAATTGCTCAAATTTGATAACAAGTACTCAATTCAACTCATTATGTAAGTTAAATTAGACTTCGATAAAATTTCAGTGGCGCGCAGTGGTTCCTAGAATGAAATGTAATTTGTGCAAGAATTTGTTGTATCTGTCACAAATATTTCCAATTAGCGACTGTAATTATTTGATAGTTTCTGCAATTATGGCTTAAACGGGTGAATTTGGGACTGTGGAGGACCCTAATTGGCCTAAATTTGATATTTTGCATATTTGCATAATGAGGAAATTGGTAGAAAATTGTGTTCATTCATTTGTGAAAAATCCTATGAATTTTATGAATTTGAAAGCTCTGTTTGTGCAGACTGTGACTTTGCCTGCTGATCCCTGAGGAGCTCATGATGAATGCCTGAACGGGCAGAGAGCCAAGTTCTTCAGTGAGGAGGAGAGAGGCGGGAGAGGATAGAAGCAGCAGTGGCACATGCGTGTAGTCTATGCGCGCTCTGCAGCCAATCTGCACCACCAGCACTCAGGCAATGAATGGGGTGACGAGCCTCATAGACATTTTGTATTAGGAGAAGAAGACAATGAATTAAAGGGATACGTACCATAAACATGTTCCTTGCTTAGGTTTCTAAATTGAATGGAAAAAAATATTCTGTCCACATTTATTTAATTTTTTTTTGTTATTAATCCAATGGATATTACTGTCTCAGCTTATTGTGACCTCTTTCATACATTTTATATTACAGATCCTGCTGACATCGCTGTTATACTCCACCCCTTGTGATGTCATGTACTCTATGCTAACAGGGTACACCCACAATATGTATTGTGAGGTTTATCCATCTGAAGAATGATTGACAGCAAAGAAAATAACATATCCTTTACAACATATAAAGGCAAAAGCACTGCAGGAAAAGTTTGTTCCTTCAAGCACTAGCTGAAATACTGTGATGATATTATATAACTTCTTGTGAGCACCTTAGACTTCTACCAGCAAGGCAGCACGGCTAAAGTCATGTACAGCATGTTAATAATGTGTTGCCCTCTGCATTATCACATCCAGTCATCAGACTTTATACATGGCAGTACATATTGTTAAATCATCCTTGCCTAAATGTGTTGCTTTTCAAATACAATTACACATATACTATTCGGCAGCTTTGTGAATAGACCCCATAGTATTTTACAGCACCTAATGCAATTAGTGAATGCCTACATATTGTATGTGAAAGGGGGGCTTAGACATAGAGGGTTATTCACAAAGCTGCCAAAGGCAGCCGTGTGAATAACCGACCTGAAGTGAAGTGAGTCGAACACTGTTCTGCTATTCACTTCAGGCTTGTACGGCTTATTTCAGCTGTACACCGACTGAAATCAGCCGTACATCGGCTTGCTGCGGCTTGCTTCATATATAAAACGATTGGGCCGGACCAGCTGTCATTACAATGAGAGCTTAGCAGGGCTGGCGGTGATGTCAAAGTCAGCTTCACTAAGCACTCATTGTAATGACAGATCAGTGTCCCCCTGGTTACCTAGTAACCAGGGGTCGCTGATCTGTCAATACAAGTGGCCGGAGCCAGCCGTGAGATCACAGCTGACTCCGCCCAGCTGTCAATACAGCTCCCGAAGTTGGCCGAGCTGAACCAAAGGGCTCCCGTAACCGAAGCTAGCCGAAGGATCAGCTGCAGCTATGGCTGGATCCTTTAGCAGCTTTGTAAATAACCCTCTTAGTGTATGTATGAAACCAAACCCTGTTGCTTTTTTTTTTTTCTGTCTGTTACATTGGGGAGATTTCCCTTTATATCCTGTCAGAGATTCAACAGGAAGTGTAAAAACATTTCTACAAAATTAAACAGTTGTCATCTAGACAGGCGATCCCGATTGAAAGATTTAGGGGCTTATTTCTGCAAATGATAGACTCATCTGACACTTTTTCTCCGGTGTTTTGTCCTCAGAAGATTTGTTGAATTTATTTCACACATTTATTGCTCACATGCACTCGATTCACAATTATAGCCAGGGTTACATTTGCCCAGGCCATTCACTTTAAAGTAATTCCCTATGTGAAATTGGGAGCCATTTATATTCCTCTTACTTGTCCAAATTACATAATTACATAAAGTTACATACTAGATAAGGTTGGAAAAAACACACAGGTCCATTCAGTCCAACTTGTGTGTGTGTCAGATTAAGTTATCTATTCTAGGAGTATACATATCCCTATATGTTGTTCTAGAAGTTTTTTTAATTTGTCAATGCCTGGAGGAGGAATTTCCACATGTTTGCTGCTCTGACTATAAAGAACCTCCTCTGCAATTTTAGATTAAACTTCCTTACTTCTAACCTTAAATTGTGCCCACGTTTCCTATTGAGGAGTTGAGGACCCTAGGGTAAATCAAGTTATTACCGCCCTTGCAGTCACCATTGATTAATCTGGATTTGTGGGTAGAGATCATGCCTTCACTATAAGGTAAGTCATTAAGATTACATAATTTTCCTCATAAGTGAGGTTCTTTAGCCTCCATATTAATTTTCTTGCCCTTGTCCGTTCTAGGACATTCCTTTTATTAATTGGGGACCAATTTTAAACCTTACCTTAATTGTTGTTTCAAAACAATGGTATTCCATCAGCTGTGGTACTAGAAATATGTCCAATCCCTAATGGATAACCATGGTAAAGATCTTTAAACAATTCTGTTGGGACATTGGCTGCACACGCCAATATCTCTTTTACCACAAAGCAAATCAGTGGATTTTAGGAGTCTCTGCTCATTGGCAGCCTATTACAGAGTGGGAAGTGTATACATAGTTAGGGACAAAAGCAATGAGGACTCACTTGTGAAATGTGCATGTTGCTGCAATGCATGGCAACACATATGCTCTATGTGCAGTGCATGGTGGTGCCATTTACTGTGAATGGCACCCAATGCACATATCATGTGTTGGGGTGTGCTGTGTTGGCCAATATGTATTTTTTTTATTTGTTGAAGTGCGTTAGTATAATGAATGGGCTGCCTAAGAGCAACACACAGTAACATGCAAACTAATGCATGTTAATACACTACAACAGATTGCTAAAATGCGAATCACCCCATAGAGAATTAAGATACCCATAGATAAAGGACAGTTGATCTTGCCAATTATACTTTTCTGCCTGATTCTCCAATATAAGGCCAGCACTATGCATATGAGAGTACATGTTTATGCCATAATCTAATCTAGCAAGTCATTCAATGGTTGGATCTTCTGACTGCAACCAGTGATGGACAGGAAACCTCTATTATGTTTTTATTGCTAGCTGTGTTTTCCTCTTCTTGTTGAAGCTAATTTCTAGGCAGGTATAAAAGAAAATAAGTCATGAAGTTCTGTAATAATAATACATCATTACATTTATTTTTTAAAAAGCAGTGTAATTACCTGAATCTGACCTGGTATCAGCCTCTTATAGTTCCTGTACAGCAGGGCTGGAATGTGAGAAGAAGCAGTGCAAGGAGCCAATCAGTTCATATACTGACAAGAAGCATGCTGATAAGAGGAGAAAGCAGAGTGACAGAGAGATGAGCTCATCGCTGTGCTGAATCTTCTTTCTCTGCCCAGTAACAGTCTGACACAGGTCCAGGTTGACCTGGGCTCAGAGGTAGGGGGTTGAATGATGTTGGCCATCAGAATGAGGACATCTAATGGCAGAAAAAGTACTGTGAAGAATATCTTTAGACCGACATACACCCATCAGGGTATTATAACATTTGAATACCTTTTCCCAAGAGCCAGCCCACTGCTTTCACCAGGGCCGAGGGCTCTTAAAGGAGAACTATGGGGTTAAGGCTTTTCCCCATAGTTCTCCTTAGGGTAACGGGAGGACACAAACTAGCGTCCTCCCGTCACCCTAGGCTCAGTATACCGGGAGCTGTAGCTCGCGGTATACTGAGATGCCGCAGTATACCGCGAGCTGCTGCTCGCGGTATACTAAGACGCCGCAGCTGAAGCGGATCCCGACAATTATGTCTGGATCCGCCCAGCTGCGTACCTGACAGCTGGCTCTGTCTATCTAGAGGCAGAGCCAGCTGTACCCGCCCCCTCCCCCGTCCATTCCGCCAGACAGCGCTGGCGGATTGGAGCAGGAGGGTGGAATCCAGCCCCTCCCCTGTAACGGCAGAGAGCCGTGACAGGATCAAGAGGTGAGCGAACGCCGGTATGTGTTCTCTCACCTCCCGATCTACTGAGCCGACCTGTGACAGTCTCATTGTCACAGGTCGGCTAGAACTATGAGGTGAGTGAAAAGCACTCACCTCCTAGTTCTCCTTTAAGAGGAGTACTGTAGCAGAGTGCTTTGATGTTTTCTTCAAGACCCTGCAGACTGCTCTCACGAGCTATGATCTGTCTACATTGCATAGAGAAGCACACATATTCAGTGATCATGTTTATTGGACCCAAAAAAAAGGTATGTAATTAAAAAAAAAAAAAGGTTTTATTTAAAAATAATCATTAGCATATTGATGTGAGAGGAAATGAGGAACCAGGGAGGGCAAAATAAAAGCAGATTAAACTTTAGTTAAAAGGAAGCTTTACTGAAATGAAAACTAGTTTTATAATTTGTATTATATGTGTTGCAAGTATTTTATTAAGGTTACAAGAGAACAATGTTTTACAGAAATTATAGATATTTTCAAAACCTAATATAATTCTATTCAATTACAGGAAATGATGACAATCTCCAAAAAGGATTGTTTTCACCAGCAGGGGAAATAAATGTGTATAGAAAACAAGTGCAGCGGGTTTGATGGTAACGTTACCCTGGGTATGATAAAAACAGGGCAGCTAGTGTAACAAGATCTTGTTTGCCTACTTGTAACAATGCTGTAGAACCTCATTATTGGGTAAAGTACAAGAACATAATGCAATAATATAAGGTTAATGATCCCATGAATGCCACAATGTGGCAGCCACCCAAAGCTGTGCTCACCAAAATATAAATCATATTTATAATGTCATCAGAGCAGCTTTTTCTGTGTCAATCCATCAATAGTTGCAGTATTATGCATGTAGAAACACAGCAATTCATGCTGGCCTAGCAAGCACCAGTTATAGTTCTGTTCACCACTAGATGCAGCCAATTCCAAGGGGTTAGTGAAACTATCTGAGCTTGTATGTTCACCAGTGACTGCACCTTTAAGCATTGACAAGCAGGTTTCTGTTTCTAGCTGATCAAATAGATTCTTAATTATCTGCTGGAAGAGGAACTCAGGAACTTGATCCGCATGACTTCAGAGAATAAAGCTGGCCATACACTTATAGATTATCTACAGATTTTCTATGATCAAATGGAAAAAGTGCAACAGATTCCTCCATCTATGCTAAACTGTGTGGATGGAGGAATCTCCCACTGGGCCAAGCCTCAGTATTTAGCCAGTCGGCCCTGCTGGCTCTCAAAATACATGAACAATGCCTGCATCCAATCAGATTGTTCAGGTATTCTGAGAGCCAGCGAGGCCGACTAGCAAGATACTGGAGCTTGGCCCAGTGGGAGATTCCTCCATCCACACAATTTAGCGTAGATAGAGGAATCTGTTGCACTTTTTCCATCTGACCATAAAAAATCTGCAGATAATCAATAGCTGTATGGCCAGCTCAACACAACAAAGTGCTCTAACAGGTCCATGTCTAAAGGCAGCCTCTCTATATGTTTTTAGAGCTGGGGATGTCAACAGGCATCAAAAATGTTCTTGTTTTTAAGGGTTTGTTCTAGGCCCATTTAGTGCACCTTCCTCTTATGTAAAGCATGCCATACACTGTTCGAATTTTGTCCGAGTCCTAGAGTG
>NW_017306545.1:948996-950175 GCF_000935625.1 Nanorana parkeri
AGTTTTGCAAAGTCTCTTCTGCCAAAAAATTCTTCCTCTCTCCCCCAGCGATTTTTCAATTGTTTTGTGTAGATTGTATGGGCCTGGTGCCATGGAGAATGTAACCCCTGTGCACATGTGCAGGAGTTACATCATCAGTGGCCACCCATGGCCAAAGAGAAGAAATGGAATCGGGGGACAGCGCTGAGGACAGAAGATTGATCAGACAATGCTGAAGGAGGGCACACTTTTAATGTAAATGTGCCTAATGTGCAACTATGCTGTGCATACTTGTATATTAGGGCAAGAACAAAAAAAATCTTTAAGTCTCTTAAGGTATCTTATTACCTGCTACTGCAGAGAATAAGACTTACCCAATGGAATAATGTGACCTAAAATGCAGGCTTCATTTTAGGCCTAGTACACACGGGTTCAGCATGCAGTTATTTTGGCACAATTTTACATGAAGACGTGCGTTTCCTCTATACTGAGGGTTCCTGTTCATTAATAACTTGTGAAGATAGTATGTTTACCATGTCCACAACCATGAATGAACAGGAAGTGATATAGATCATTTCCCATTTATTCATAATCGGGGACACAGTAAACATATTATGTCCTCAATTATTTACAAGCACTCAGGGATCACTTCTTTACAGAGGCACCAGTCATGTGATCTTTTTCCAGAGCATAAAAACTGGGCCACGACGGTTTTGCAGCAACAGTTCCACCTTAATCGGACATTCCATTTTTGCATAATCATTGCCAAGTTTAATTATTTGCTAAGAGATATTTCCCACCACCACCCATCTGCCTCAAACATTACAAAATTAGAGTTTTATTATTCACCCAATGGGTTATCCACAACACAGGATATACAATGAGGTCATCTATGTCCTTGAGAGAAGAGGTGAGAACAGGGGCGTAACTAGAAATCACAGGGCCCCATAGCAAAATTTTGTATGGGGCCCTGTGATTTCTAGTTATGCCCACCTGATAACCCAAACAGCCCACCTAAGAGTGACCCTGCAGAGCCCACCATAGACTCTCTATGGTAGGCTTAGCAGGGTCTCAGGCGGCGGTCAAGCCCTCTTACCTGTCAGCCCTGATCCTCTCTCCGCCTCCTTCTCCTCCACGATCGACTCCTCTGTCACTGGACCCGCCTCCTCGATCGCCGGGCCCCGCCCCTGATCGCCGGGC
>NW_017306545.1:952338-954017 GCF_000935625.1 Nanorana parkeri
GGGCCCCGCCCCCTCGATCGCCGGGCCCCGCCTCCTCGATCACTGCCGATGACGGGCCCAGCCACCTCCTGCGAAGCTGCTGGTTGTCACCAACTCAGCAGCGGCTGTGAGAAGGAACAGAGCGTTCCTCCTCACAGCCGCCAGTGACAGCCAGCAGCCTGGCTGTCCGAGCAAGATGCCATAGCGACCCAGGCGGCCCGCATGGCATCAGGGAGATGTCCTGGCCGGGCCCCGCCGTGCCTCGGGCACCTCGGGCCTGGGATTGTTACGCCACTGGGTGAGAATATAAACGACACAAGCCTTTGAAGTTTCTGAGAAATAAAAGAATTAATTGGGTAACTTAGTCCTACAGCACCTTTTATTTGTTTTGAGTTGTATTGACTGTTGCATTTCGAGTGACAATGAACAGTCAAATATTAGATGACAGGAAGAAAGAGCAAAGGGAGCAGAAGAGTGATCTTACCAGTGTTCTGCTGCAGGTTCATTGTCTAATCTGCAAGCTGAGGGTGAGTTTTGTCAAGCATTCTTACCCAAATTGTGCTGTTAATGCAGTGAAGGTCAAGGACCTGGCCAGTCTGTCATATGTTTAAATGCATTACAATAGAGCAACAAATCTTTTGGTGGGTAAAACAGCTGCCATATATGTATTTCTATTGTGTACGTAGCTTTAATAAAACACTGTGGACTTGTACTTTAGAACAATCTGGGAAACACAAACATTTGTTATGGGACCCTCTTTGGTGTCCCAACCAACAGATTATGTAAGTCTGGCTGTCAGCAAAACCATTAGAAATATATACTGACCCTTCATCACATTACATGGTTTACTGTTTTTTATTCCATAGCCCAGGAGCATTGATTGATAAAACAAGTTATATAAATAATACACAAAAGATATGATACCTACGATAAATGTGTAATCGGTGAGCTGTTAAGAAGCTGCATAGAATGTTTCTTACAAATGGATATTGTCACCTATGTCCCACATGTGCGGATTATAGTAAAGCAAACAGGAATTCCTATTGCATTGATCCACTAGTTAGAGCACCAGTCAGCAGAGGCCTTTACACTTACTCTGAATGAAAGGAGACATTTAACCGTCAATGAATTGCTGAGGGAGACAAATGTCAGACACATTACCCCAAGCAGCTAGCAGAACTGCTTAGTTTACATGCCCAATAATAGCATAAACATACAACCTGGGTCCACTGCACCAAAATCAACTAAGCCTTGAGGGCTGTAAAGAAAAATCCTTGGTATAAAAGTTGTGGGGATTAGGGCTTATGTTCAGAAAATATTCAGTTGGATATTGTATAATTGGAGTAGGTTAAGCTCAGTCTGAAAATTATGATTTGGAAGAACAGGTTACTGGATTAGTTTTCAGTATTATTGAATAACAGAGGATAATTATAATCAAGGTTTTAATAAGTAATTAACTGTAAAATGTGTATGTGTGTCTGGACATTCAAGATTGCATTATTCACAAATGACAAAAAAAACATGGATCCTGTGTCACTGGAAAGCATACACTTGTAAGGTAACTGTGCTATAATGTGCAACTGCAGGGCCGGATTTACTCTCCCTGCCGCCTCAGGGCGGCGGGGTTAGTGTCAATTTTTTTTTTCAACTTTTTTATCACTTTTTATTTTTCTATTAAATTATTTTCTCTTATTTTGAAA